>NC_141820.1:320000-337500 GCF_982586985.1 Callionymus lyra | reverse complement strand
ATAAGGTCTAACCAAACCAGTCCTTGAGTCAGGAGGTCTAACCAAACCAGTCCTTGAGTCAGGAGGTCTAACCAAACCAGTCCTTGAGTCAAGAGGTCTAACCAAACCAGTCCTTGAGTCATGAGGTCTAACCAAACCAGTCCTTGAGTCAGGAGGTCTAACCAAACCAGTCCTTGAGTCACGAGGTCTAACCAAACCAGTCCTTGAGTCATAAGGTCTAACCAAACCAGTCCTTGAGTCATAAGGTCTAACCAAACCAGTCCTTGAGTCACGAGGTCTAACCAAACCAGTCCTTGAGTCAGGAGGTCTAACCAAACCAGTCCTTGAGTCATAAGGTCTAACCAAACCAGTCCTTGAGTCACAAGGTCTAACCAAACCAGTCCTTGAGTCATAAGGTCTAACCAAACCAGTCCTTGAGTCATGAGGTCTAACCAAACCAGTCCTTGAGTCACGAGGTCTAACCAAACCAGTCCTTGAGTCACGAGGTCTTACCAAACCAGTCCTTGAGTCATGAGGTCTAACCAAACCAGTCCTTGAGTCACGAGGTCTAACCAAACCAGTCCTTGAGTCACGAGGTCTAACCAAACCAGTCCTTGAGTCACGAGGTCTAACCAAACCAGTCCTTGAGTCATAAGGTCTAACCAAACCAGTCCTTGAGTCATAAGGTCTAACCAAACCAGTCCTTGAGTCATAAGGTCTAACCAAACCAGTCCTTGAGTCATAAGGTCTAACCAAACCAGTCCTTGAGTCAGGAGGTCTAACCAAACCAGTCCTTGAGTCATAAGGTCTAACCAAACCAGTCCTTGAGTCACGAGGTCTAACCAAACCAGTCCTTGAGTCACGAGGTCTAACCAAACCAGTCCTTGAGTCACGAGGTCTAACCAAACCAGTCCTTGAGTCATAAGGTCTAACCAAACCAGTCCTTGAGTCATAAGGTCTAACCAAACCAGTCCTTGAGTCATAAGGTCTAACCAAACCTCTGCAGTTCAAGTCCCACTTGAAACATAGTGTTCGCACGTGACCTTGACAGCTGATCAATGAGTGTCAAGATAAGAGATGGTCCTGAAACAATGAGCATCTGTTTCGAGTCCTGTTCGATCTTCAACTAGTCCATCACCCAACCTTCTGGCCCCTAAAATTACCTCATGACAACATTCAGTCCAAACTTTATCCCAAAGCACGACCTCTTACTGGAGCTCAACAGAACCGACCTTAGACCTTTGTAACCCTCTGTTAGACTCTCCACTGCTGATGGATTCACTTCCTCTGCGAGTTGGTTCTTCTCCACCTTGACAGCAGCTCCTTCCTCACAGGTCTCTCTATGTTCTTCACCAACAGCTAAACCAGGTCACCTGGTCCCTGTACATACAGTAACCACCTGGACAAGGTTGTAGATCGATGGATAGTAGGACTTTAACGAAGCTCTTCAGGGGGGTTGAGCCAGTCCTTCAATAAGCAGACTTTCTAGGGAACTTCATGTCTTTCCTCATGAAACAGTTGTTGAATAGAAGAACCCAGAATATAGTCATTTAGATCTAATTTAGATTTTTTCTAGTGACACATTCTGGACGACCTCAGACAGTTCTGTCTTTTATTCTCTCATTGCGCTCCTCTTGGTCACAGCGCTCTCCACCAATCATCTTCCAACTGCCAGGTCCAGAGGCTCACTTAAGGTGCCCCCTGCCCCTTGCAAGCTGGGACTGGCTGTTTGGCTCCTGAGGGAGCATGAGATCCAGGAGGACGACAGTGAAGCGTGTCATGTGTTGGTGACGTATGTGGCGACGCCTGAGGCCGACCATGTGACCAGTTCAGGTTGAAATGGAACTTTAGTTGCCATGGAAACACAATAATCGAACATGTTTTGGATTCATGTTTTTTTGCAAGACTGTAGTGACAGAAAGAGATAAGGTTAAGGTAAGGTAAGGTAAAACTTTATTGTTGATCTTATCTCCCGATAAAGAGTCAACATTCTGTGATGTTTTCAAAGAAGTCAAGAACTGCAGAGAAGTTGTTGTTCTTGAATAAAAAGCAAGAATTGTGTCTCAAAGTAACTCAAGTACATGTTTGATCATTGAAGCACAAATGATGTCTTTACGCTTATCGTCCACTTGATGGCGCTGTAAACCAAAGCTTCATCTTGTCATCGCCGCTGATCAAGAATGATTGACAGGTGATCCACTCACCTTGTCACATGATGAAACGTGTTAACTGAGTCCAGGTTGTGTTTGTAAGGGTTTGGTTCCCTCGTTCATCCCGGGGTTATGTCTGATAACCCCATGGAAGGAAGCGAAGCAGAGATTAAAGCAACATTTATTTAACAAGGTGTGTTTGAAGAAACATCTGAGGTGTCGTCTCTCTCAGCAACGCTGACGGGAACATCTCCCATAATGCACTCACATGTAGAGGAGGATAGACCTTTAAAAGGGTTACCTTCAGAACATCTACGTTCCCAGGCCTCTAGGTAAGAAGTCCTGAAGTTGGAGCACCACCTTTGAGTCCTAGTCCAAAGGAACCTTGCATTATTGGCCTTATTAATGAATTATGACACTATTATTATTATACACTAGTATGAACGTCATGAACTGAAGTCACTCATTGTTGTCTCCATTAATGTTCTTTACCGAGTAAGAGGCTCTTAAGTTTGATTTTACAAACATTAACAAAAATTGTAAAGGCAACTGAAAAACTTTGTATAGGATTTATTGAAAGAAACAAAGAGAAAAGAGAGAAGAGAGTTAAGAACAAATGATATCATGGAAGGTTATTCATTATCAGGAAGTGACTTGAAGGCTTGATAATGAAAACTTTATTCATTAATCAGGAAGTGACTTGAAGGCATGAGGAGGAGGAGGAGGAGGAGGAGGAGGAGGAGGAGGACGATGATGATGAGGAGGAGGAGGAGGATGAGGAGGAGGAGGAGGAGGAGGAGGACGATGATGATGAGGAGGAGGAGGAGGATGAGGAGGAGGAGGAGGAGGAGGATGATGATGAGGAGGAGGAGGAGGAGGAGGAGGATGATGATTAGGAGGAGGAGGAGGAGGAGGAGGAGGATGATGATGAGGAGGAGGAGGAGGAGGAGGAGGAGGATGATGATGAGGAGGAGGAGGAGGAGGAGGAGGAGGAGGATGAGGAGGCACCTGTGGTCATTCTGGTTCTCTGTGGTCATTCTAGTTCTCTGTGGTCATTCTGGTTCTCTGTGGTCATTCTAGTTCTCTGTGGTCATTCTGGTTCTCTGTGGTCATTCTAGTTCTCTGTGGTCATTCTAGTTCTCTGTGGTCATTCTGGTTCTCTGTGGTCATTCTAGTTCTCTGTGGTCATTCTGGTTCTCTGTGGTCATTCTAGTTCTATGTGGTCATTCTAGTTCTCTGTGGTCATTCTGGTTCTCTGTGGTCATTCTAGTTCTCTGTGGTCATTCTGGTTCTCTGTGGTCATTCTAGTTCTCTGTGGTCATTCTGGTTCTCTGTGGTCAGTCTGGTTCTCTGTGGTCATTCTAGTTCTCTGTGGTCATTCTAGTTCTCTGTGGTCAGTCTGGTTCTCTGTGGTCATTCTGGTTCTCTGTGGTCAATCTGGTTCTCTGTGGTCAGTCTGGTTCTCTGTGGTCATTCTAGTTCTCTGTGGTCATTCTAGTTCTATGTGGTCATTCTGGTTCTCTGTGGTCATTCTAGTTCTCTGTGGTCATTCTGGTTCTCTGTGGTCATTCTGGTTCTCTGTGGTCAATCTGGTTCTCTGTGGTCAGTCTGGTTCTCTGTGGTCATTCTAGTTCTCTGTGGTCAGTCTGGTTCTCTGTGGTCATTCTAGTTCTCTGTGGTCATTCTGGTTCTCTGTGGTCATTCTAGTTCTCTGTGGTCATTCTAGTTCTATGTGGTCATTCTGGTTCTCTGTGGTCATTCTGGTTCTCTGTGGTCATTCTAGTTCTCTGTGGTCATTCTGGTTCTCTGTGGTCATTCTGGTTCTCTGTGGTCAGTCTGGTTCTCTGTGGTCATTCTAGTTCTCTGTGGTCATTCTGGTTCTCTGTGGTCAGTCTGGTTCTCTGTGGTCATTCTAGTTATCTGTGGTCATTCTGGTTCTCTGTGGTCAATCTGGTTCTCTGTGGTCAGTCTGGTTCTCTGTGGTCATTCTGGTTCTCTGTGGTCAGTCTGGTTCTCTGTGGTCATTCTGGTTCTCTGTGGTCATTCTGGTTCTCTGTGGTCAGTCTGGTTCTCTGTGGTCATTCTGGTTCTCTGTGGTCATTCTGGTTCTCTGTGGTCATTCTGGTTCTCTGTGGTCATTCTAGTTCTCTGTGGTCATTCTGGTTCTCTGTGGTCATTCTGGTTCTCTGTGGTCATTCTAGTTCTCTGTGGTCATTCTAGTTCTCTGTGGTCATTCTGGTTCTCTGTGGTCATTCTAGTTCTCTGTGGTCATTCTGGTTCTCTGTGGTCATTCTAGTTCTCTGTGGTCATTCTGGTTCTCTGTGGTCATTCTAGTTCTCTTTGGTCACTAGGGTCTGCACTGAGTTCTGAAGTGTGTCTGTTCTTCAAATACATGTTTGTGAACAAAGACCAGCTGATGTTCCTGCAGCTTCACACGTATATAAACATGTTGAATGAAACAATAACTTGTAACCACGACACCGAAGAAGAAAATCAAATTCAATCACTTGTTCCTGATCCGTCGGTCCTCACCGTCTCCAGGAGCGTTTCTGATCCCCTACCTGATCCTGCTGGTCCTGGAGGGAACGCCTCTGCTGCTGCTGGAGTTCGCCATCGGTCAGAGGCTGAGGAGGGGCAGCGTGGGCGTGTGGAGGTCCATCAACCCGTACCTGACCGGGATCGGTGAGTCCAGCACAACATCACCATAGACAAGAGTCCAGACCAACGTGTCGCTCAGGTATCGCCTCCATGCTGGTGTCCTTCCTGGTGGCGCTCTACTACAACACGCTCATCGCCTGGATCCTGTGGTACCTCTTCAACTCCTTCCAGAGCCCCCTGCCCTGGACCCAGTGTCCCCTGAACCAGAACAGCACAGGTGAGTCACGGACCACCTGTGAATGAACAAATAAATATAAACCTAAAGAATAATAAATCACTGCTGAATAAAACGTGAGAGAGAGAGAGAGAGAGAGAGAGAGAGAGGGAGAGAGAGAGAGAGAGAGAAAGAGAGAGAGAGAGAGAGAGAGAGAGAGAGAGAGAAAGAGAAAGAGAAAGAGAAAGAGAAAGAGAGAGAGAGAGAGAGAGAGAGAGAGAGAGAGAGAGAGAGAGAGAGAGAGAGAGAAAGAGAGAGAGAGAGAGAGAGAGAGAGAGAGAGAGAAAGAGAAAGAGAAAGAGAAAGAGAAAGAGAAACATATTGACTGTGCTGCAGGTTACACGCCCGAGTGTCAACTCAGCTCCACCGTGGACTACTACTTCTACCGGGTGACTCTGGACACAAGCGCCTCCATCTCTGAGTCCGGAGGGATCCACTGGCCCATCGTGGTGTGTCTGGTGGCGGCCTGGTCCGTGGTGGGGATCTGCTGCATCCGAGGGATCGGCACGTCCGGGAAGGTCAGCGGAGACACACTCCTGACTTCAGAGCATGACCGGCGTCTCCCCAGGTGGTCTACATCACCGCCATCCTGCCCTTCGTGGTCCTAGGGATCTTCCTGGTCCGAGGTCTGACGCTCCCGGGAGCCTGGAGTGGGATCCAGTTCCTCTTCACGCCCGACGTAAGTATGGTGTCGCCGGCTTCTGTGGGCAGGACCTTCATGTGCTCCCGTTGCAGCTGGACGAGCTGGTCAAACCCGACACGTGGCTGGACGCCGGCGCTCAGGTCTTCTACGCCTTCGGGCTGGCGTGGGGGGGGCTCATCTCCTTCTCCAGCTACAACCCCGTCCAGTAAGATCTGCTAATGAACCTCCTTTTGTGTTGACGTGCAGCGGGTCAAAGGTCACGCGGGTTCAGTTTTGATCTTTTAATGAATCCCTGATGACGACTGTGTCAGATATAGTGAAGACACACAGACTTCAAAGGCTTTATGGATCCAGATGGTACTTCTGTGGTTCTGCCGACAGAGACAGGAAGTGATGTAACATGTCGGGTGTGAACCATCAACACGTCTTGTGTTCCGCAGCAACGACTGCGTTCAAGACGCCATCATTCTGTCCGTGGTCACCGGCTTCACGTCCATCTACGCCGCCGCCGTCACGTATTCCATCATCGGCTTCAGAGCCACAGAGAAGTTCCACCAGTGCCTGGACCGGTGAGTGAGTCCAGGGTTCCATGAAGTCATTCTGGTTCTCTGTGGTCATTCTAGTTCTCTGTGGTCATTCTAGTTCTCTGTGGTCATTCTGGTTCTATGTGGTCATTCTAGTTCTGTGTGGTCATTCTAGTTCTCTGTGGTCAGTCTGGTTCTCTGTGGTCATTCTGGTTCTGTGTGGTCATTCTGGTTCTCTTTGGTCAGTCTGGTTCTCTGTGGTCATTCTGGTTCTGTGTGGTCATTCTAGTTCTCTGTGGTCAGTCTGGTTCTCTGTGGTCATTCTGGTTCTCTGTGGTCATTCTCGTTCTCTTTGGTCATTCTGGTTCTGTGTGGTCATTCTAGTTCTCTGTGGTCATTCTGGTTCTCTGTGGTCATTCTGGTTCTCTGTGGTCATTCTAGTTCTCTTTGGTCATTCTGGTTCTGTGTGGTCATTCTAGTTCTCTTTGGTCATTCTGGTTCTGTGTGGTCATTCTCGTTCTCTTTGGTCATTCTGGTTCTGTGTGGTCATTCTAGTTCTCTTTGGTCATTCTAGTTCTCTGTGGTCATTCTGGTTCTGTGTGGTCATTCTAGTTCTCTGTGGTCATTCTGGTTCTGTGTGGTCATTCTGGTTCTCTTTGGTCATTCTGGTTCTCTGTGGTCATTCTGGTTCTCTGTGGTCATTCTGGTTCTCCGGCCATGAAAAACTTTGGTGTTTCAGTGGAAACAAAATCAGACATGAAGGACTTCACTACAAATCCCCCTTCGGTCATTGTGGGGAAACCGTTGATGTTTGTCCATCAAGGACCACATGAATAGAAGTCACCAAGGTTGTTGTACGGCATCGAACGTCGTCCGACTCTCCAAGATGGTCCCGGGTGTCCATGGGGTTCCTGGCAACAGAGTCACTGATGCACAGATTGATGTGTTTCACCCTTTGCTGCCATTAACCTGAGAGGCTGAAGGAGATGAAGAGCTTATGGATGGACTTCAGAACATGATGTTTGTCAGTTCTTTACAAGTTCAATGTTATCAAGTTGAGTCTTGACGAGCGTCTCTGATAAGATTCTTCTCTGTGTTCAAGAAAAGATGTTTCTTGTTGCCATTGTTTTTCTTCTACGATGAGGTTGAACTTTTTAACTCATTTGAGCGTTATATTGATGAAAGCTTCTGAAAGTAAACCAACTTCTGTGGCTTTTGACTCACATTTGTTGAGGAATCCTGTGAAGATTGAAGCGTCTTCTTGACAAACCTTCTCAGTTTCTTAGTTTGTTGGCAGCCTTTCTTGGTGCAGGTGTTACTTCAGTTCTCAACCATCTGAGTCTGGTTTTTACCAGTTCGTTCAATTCATCCCTTTTTCAGGGTTTAGAATCTTTTTTCCCAACATCCTTTTTGTTTGACTTCTTAATTATCAATATGTTAAATGAATGACGTGTTAATTCTATTATTATTGTTACTTAAGCAAATCAGCTGAACTGAGTCAGAATTTTACGTTTAATTTAATATATGCTTAAGTAATTACTAGGCTAATAGTATTAGGACTAATTTACTTTTAACCCAATTAAGGTGAAATAATTGTAAAAATCCTCAATTCAAGTTACACAGCAAAAGCTATTTGTGGAACGAGGAAAAAACAACAAGCATCAAATAGATGGTGTATAAGACACAATAACAAACTAATCAAGGTAGATTAGCATTAGCAGCTAACCAAGCGGTGAACTTTAGCACCACTGCTGAGATCTAGAAAATCAATAGGCCCAGCTTTACGACATTAGCTTAACTACTGCACCACTAATAACATTCCACAGATCCAACTGTGCAAAGTATAACAACGAGCTAATCATAGACTAACACAGCAAGATGGTTGCAGTGTAGCATTAGCATGAACTGCAAAAACACCAATAACTTTCGCCAAGGCTAAAATATTAGTAACAAAAGCAGTGAGATAAGTGTTGGTTTAGCAAATCAATGTAGCATTACAGCTACTAAACAACCAACAGTTGCTGAACCATTAGTAGTGAATCAGTCAAAAGCATCTCATCACGGCAGGTTAGCACATGATGTAGCAACGTTATAGTAGGAGAGCAAAGGTTGCTAACAACAAGGAACAAGGAAACTGTTTCCAGGAAGAAAGACTTTATTTCCGTCCTGAGAGAGAATGAACAAGAGAACGTCTTCATGGACAACTGTTCACCTCAGATGTGAGTCTAAGGAAGTGTTCCTGCTCCACACATGATCAGAATGAATGAATGTAGACCTCAATGAGTAGACGCTCGTACCACGCTTGTGATTTTAGGCCTAAAGAATAAAGTTCACGGTGAAACGAACATACGTATGTATAACAAGACGGTTAGTCTTCAACAAAAGTTTAGGTACCACAGTTTAAGTTTGAGCGCTTTTGATTCACGCAGCTCTTAGCAAGGCTCAAACTCAGGAAAGATTAGGTGAGATGGAGAAAGGAGGGTCTGTGAGGGGTTTTCACAGTTTGACTTCAGGAATCTTTGTTTGAAAGTTTTCAGAGCAAATACACTCGATTATTTTAGATTATAACCATCATTTGGCAATGAATCAGCCTCACATGGGGCACCATTATGTAGTGAAAACAGGGCGGCGAGAAGCGCTGACGTCGGGGTCTTCTTGGGTCTTCTTGGGTCTTCTTGGGTCTTTGTGGGTCTTTTTGGGTCTTCTTGGGTCTTCTTGGGTCTTCTTGGGTCTTTGTGGGTCTTTTTGGGTCTTCTTGGGTCTTTGTGGGTCTTTTTGGGTCTTCTTGGGTCTTCTTGGGTCTTCTTGGGTCTTTTTGGGTCTTTTTGGGTCTTCTTGGGTCTTCTTGGGTCTTTTTGGGTCTTTTTGGGTCTTCTTGGGTCTGGTCCTGGTACTTTGTTGCAGGTTGGGGTCGGATCTTCCTCGACCGAGTTGGCGTAACCGACCAGAGACGTATCTTTACTCGGTTTAAGGGATCAGAAGTCTTTGACACATGATGTTTAATGAAACCAGAGTTGATACTAGTTGATGTTTAATGACACCAGAGTTGATACTAGTTGATGTTTAATGACACCAGAGTTGATACTAGTTGATGTTTAATGACACCAGAGTTGATACTAGTTGATGTTTAATGACACCAGAGTTGATACTAGTTGAAGTTTAATGACACCAGAGTTGATACTAGTTGATGTTTAATGACACCAGAGTTGATACTAGTTGATGTTTAATGACACCAGAGTCGATACTAGTTGATGTTTAATGACACCAGAGTTGATACTAGTTGATGTTTAGTGACACCAGAGTCGATACTAGTTGATGTTTAATGACACCAGAGTTGATACTAGTTGATGTTTAATGACACCAGAGTCGATACTAGTTGATGTTTAATGACACCAGAGTTGATACTAGTTGATGTTTAATGACACCAGAGTCGATACTAGTTGATGTTTAATGACACCAGAGTTGATACTAGTTGATGTTTAGTGACACCAGAGTTGATACTAGTTGATGTTTAATGACACCAGAGTTGATACTAGTTGATGTTTAATGACACCAGAGTTGATACTAGTTGATGTTTATTGACACCAGATTTGATACTAGTTGATGTTTAATGACACCAGAGTTGATACTAGTTGATGTTTAATGACACCAGAGTTGATACTAGTTGATGTTTAATGACACCAGAGTTGATACTAGTTGATGTTTAATGACACCAGAGTTGATACTAGTTGATGTTTATTGACACCAGAGTTGATACTAGTTGATGTTTATTGACACCAGAGTTGATACTAGTTGATGTTTAGTGACACCAGAGTTGATACTAGTTGATGTTTAATGACACCAGAGTTGATACTAGTTGATGTTTAATGACACCAGAGTTGATACTAGTTGATGTTTAATGACACCAGAGTTGATACTAGTTGATGTTTAATGACACCAGAGTTGATACTAGTTGATGTTTAATGACACCAGAGTTGATACTAGTTGATGTTTAATGACACCAGAGTTGATACTAGTTGATGTTTAATGACACCAGAGTTGATACTAGTTGATGTTTAATGACACCAGAGTTGATACTAGTTGATGTTTAATGACACCAGAGTCGATACTAGTTGATGTTTAATGACACCAGAGTTGATACTAGTTGATGTTTAGTGACACCAGAGTTGATACTAGTTGATGTTTAATGACACCAGAGTTGATACTAGTTGATGTTTAATGACACCAGAGTCGATACTAGTTGATGTTTAATGACACCAGAGTTGATACTAGTTGATGTTTAATGACACCAGAGTCGATACTAGTTGATGTTTGATGACACCAGAGTTGATACTAGTTGATGTTTATTGACACCAGATTTGATACTAGTTGATGTTTAATGACACCAGAGTTGATACTAGTTGATGTTTAATGACACCAGAGTTGATACTAGTTGATGTTTAATGACACCAGAGTTGATACTAGTTGATGTTTAATGACACCAGAGTTGATACTAGTTGATGTTTAATGACACCAGAGTTGATACTAGTTGATGTTTATTGACACCAGAGTTGATACTAGTTGATGTTTAGTGACACCAGAGTTGATACTAGTTGATGTTTGATGACACCAGAGTGGATACTAGTTGATGTTTATTGACACCAGATTTGATACTAGTTGATGTTTAATGACACCAGAGTTGATACTAGTTGATGTTTAGTGACACCAGATTTGATACTAGTTGATGTTTAATGACACCAGAGTTGATACTAGTTGATGTTTAGTGACACCAGATTTGATACTAGTTGATGTTTAGTGACACCAGATTTGATACTAGTTGATGTTTAATGACACCAGAGTTGATACTAGTTGATGTTTAGTGACACCAGAGTTGATACTAGTTGATGTTTAATGACACCAGAGTTGATACTAGTTGATGTTTAGTGACACCAGAGTTGATACTAGTTGATGTTTAATGACACCAGAGTTGATACTAGTTGATGTTTAGTGACACCAGAGTTGATACTAGTTGATGTTTAGTGACACCAGAGTTGATACTACTTGATGTTTAATGACACCAGAGTTGATACTAGTTGATGTTTAGTGACACCAGAGTTGATACTAGTTGATGTTTAGTGACACCAGAGTTGATACTAGTTGATGTTTAATGACACCAGAGTTGATACTAGTTGATGTTTAGTGACACCAGAGTTGATACTAGTTGATGTTTAGTGACACCAGAGTTGATACTAGTTGATGTTTAGTGACACCAGAGTTGATACTAGTTGATGTTTAATGACACCAGAGTTGATACTAGTTGATGTTTAGTGACACCAGAGTTGATACTAGTTGATGTTTAATGACACCAGAGTTGATACTAGTTGATGTTTAGTGACACCAGAGTTGATACTAGTTGATGTTTAATGACACCAGAGTTGATACTAGTTGATGTTTAGTGACACCAGAGTTGATACTAGTTGATGTTTAATGACACCAGAGTTGATACTAGTTGATGTTTAGTGACACCAGAGTTGATACTAGTTGATGTTTAGTGACACCAGAGTTGATACTAGTTGATGTTTAGTGACACCAGAGTTGATACTACTTGATGTTTAGTGACACCAGAGTTGATACTAGTTGATGTTTAATGACACCAGAGTTGATACTAGTTGATGTTTAGTGACACCAGAGTTGATACTAGTTGATGTTTAATGACACCAGAGTTGATACTAGTTGATGTTTAGTGACACCAGAGTTGATACTAGTTGATGTTTAATGACACCAGAGTTGATACTAGTTGATGTTTAGTGACACCAGAGTTGATACTAGTTGATGTTTAATGACACCAGAGTTGATACTAGTTGATGTTTAGTGACACCAGAGTTGATACTAGTTGATGTTTAGTGACACCAGAGTTGATACTAGTTGATGTTTAGTGACACCAGAGTTGATACTACTTGATCTTCAATGATTTTTCTCCACAGAAACATTCTGACATTGTTGAACACGTTCGATCTTCCTGAGAACAACATCACGGCCGACACTTATCTGGACGCCTTAAAGCATCTGAACACCAGCAGTCCTGACCTGGTCCAGAGTCTGGATCTGCTCGATTGCACCTTGAAGACCTTCCTCAGTGAGGTAGACCTGCAAGTCTTTCCACAACTGTCCTCGACTGTCCACAACTGTCCTCGACTGTCCTCGACTGTCCTCGACTGTCCTCGACTGTCCTCGACTGTCCTTGACTGTCCACAACTGTCCTCGACTGTCCTCGACTGTCCACAACTGTCCTCGACTGTCCACGTCTATCCACGACTGTCCTCAACTGTCCTTGACTGTCCTCGACTGTCCTCGACTGTCCACAACTGTCCTCGACTGTCCTTGACTGTCCTCGACTGTCCTCGACTGTCCTTGACTGTCCTCGACTGTCCTCGACTGTCCTTGACTGTCCACAACTGTCCTCGACTGTCCTTGACTGTCCTCGACTGTCCTCGACTGTCCACAACTGTCCACAACTGTCCTCGACTGTCCACGTCTATCCACGACTGTCCTCGACTGTCCACGACTGTCCTCGACTGTCCTCGGCTGTCCTCGACTGTCCACAACTGTCCTCAACTGTCCACGTCTATCCACGACTGTCCTCGACTGTCCTCGACTGTCCACGTCTGTCCTTGACTGTCCTTGACTGTCCTCGACTGTCCTCGACTGTCCTCGACTGTCCACGTCTGTCCTTGACTGTCCTTGACTGTCCTCGACTGTCCTCAACTGTCCACGTCTGTCCACGCTTGTCCACGACTTTCCTCACCACCTTGTGTCCTTCAGGGCGTGGAAGGCGCCGGTCTGGCCTTCATCGTGTTCACAGAGGCCATCACGAAGATGCCTGGCGCCCCCGTGTGGTCGGTTCTGTTCTTTGTGATGCTGCTGTGTCTGGGACTCTCGACTCTCTTCGGGAACATTGAAGGCGTGGTAGTCCCGCTGAAGGACCTGAAGGTGTTTCCTCAGACGTGGCCTCACGAGGTGTTGACAGGTAGAACACACCTGCGACACGTGCGTCATGTGCGCACGAGTCTACCCTGTGTGTGTGCAGGTGTCACGTGTGTGGTGTCTCTGGTCATCTATCCTGTGTGTGTGCAGGTGTCACGTGTGTGGTGTCTCTGGTCATCTATCCTGTGTGTGTGCAGGTGTCACGTGTGTGGTGTCTCTGGTCATCTATCCTGTGTGTGTGCAGGTGTCACGTGTGTGGTGTCTCTGGTCATCTATCCTGTGTGTGTGCAGGCGTCACGTGTGTGGTGTCTCTGGTCATCTATCCTGTGTGTGTGCAGGCGTCACGTGTGTGGTGTCTCTGGTCATCTATCCTGTGTGTGTGCAGGTGTCACGTGTGTGGTGTCTCTGGTCATCTATCCTGTGTGTGTGCAGGTGTCACGTGTGTGGTGTCTCTGGTCATCTATCCTGTGTGTGTGCAGGCGTCACGTGTGTGGTGTCTCTGGTCATCTATCCTGTGTGTGTGCAGGCGTCACGTGTGTGGTGTCTCTGGTCATCTATCCTGTGTGTGTGCAGGTGTCACGTGTGTGGTGTCTCTGGTCATCTATCCTGTGTGTGTGCAGGCGTCACGTGTGTGGTGTCTCTGGTCATCTATCCTGTGTGTGTGCAGGCGTCACGTGTGTGGTGTCTCTGGTCATCTATCCTGTGTGTGTGCAGGCGTCACGTGTGTGGTGTCTCTGGTCATCTATCCTGTGTGTGTGTGCAGGCGTCACGTGTGTGGTGTCTCTGGTCATCTATCCTGTGTGTGTGCAGGCGTCACGTGTGTGGTGTCTCTGGTCATCTATCCTGTGTGTGTGTGCAGGCGTCACGTGTGTGGTGTCTCTGGTCATCTATCCTGTGTGTGTGTGCAGGCGTCACGTGTGTGGTGTCTCTGGTCATCTATCCTGTGTGTGTGTGCAGGCGTCACGTGTGTGGTGTCTCTGGTCATCTATCCTGTGTGTGTGTGCAGGCGTCACGTGTGTGGTGTCTCTGGTCATCTATCCTGTGTGTGTGCAGGCGTCACGTGTGTGGTGTCTCTGGTCATCTATCCTGTGTGTGTGCAGGCGTCACGTGTGTGGTGTCTCTGGTCATCTATCCTGTGTGTGTGCAGGCGTCACGTGTGTGGTGTCTCTGGTCATCTATCCTGTGTGTGTGTGCAGGCGTCACGTGTGTGGTGTCTCTGGTCATCTCGCTGCTGTTCGCTCAGAGGTCTGGACTCTACTGGCTCACGCTCTTCGACAGCTTCGCCGGTTCCATCCCTCTGTTGACGACCGGACTGTTCGAGATGCTGGCGGTGGTTTATGTTTACGGGATCGACAGGTTTACACTCCTCTTTTCTCTCCATCCATCCGTCTATCCCTCCATCCTTCCTCCCAGCCGCTCACAGCAGGAGTCAACACTGAGTCTGGTTCTGCTCCAGGTTTCTTCAGGCTGTGATTCACTCATTGTTGATTCTTTTCTCCAACATCGTCTTAGTTTAACTGGTTCTTCAGATCCTTTTTTATAAAACAATAAAATAAAATAAAATAAAATAAAATAAAATAAAATAAAATGAAATAAAATAAAATAAAATAAAATAAAATAAAATAAAATAAAATAAAATAAAATAATAAAATAAAGTAAAATGAACAGTTTTAGTCACGGTGACTTGTGTTGCAGGTTCAACGAGGACATCGAGTTCATGACGGGTCGCAGACCTTCTCTGTACTGGCAGGTGACCTGGAGGTTGGTGAGTCCTCTGATCGTTGCGGTCATCCTGGTCTTCTACGTGGTCACGCAAGTCCAGGAGACGCTGACGTACCTGGTGTGGGATCCAAGCTCCGTGAGTAGCAGGAGCAGCGAGCGTCACCGTCGGTCACTGACGCTCTCGGCTCGCAGGAGAGGTTTCCTGCCCTGGCGGCGCTGGAGTACCCGTCCTGGATCTACGCCGTGGTCTTCCTGCTGGCGGGGGTGCCCAGTGTGTGTGTGCCGCTGTACGCCGTCCTCAGATACCTGCTGGTCTGCTGCCGCCACCAACCCTCCGAGAAATGATGTTCGTGAGGATGAAGGAACGAAACCCTCGTTCGACTCGACGTTTGTTTGTGTCGCGAGAGAAATAAAGTCTCGAAACTCTTTCATTATTTATTTATTATTTAACTCAATTCAATGGTTTCTGTATTGAAAGTAGATTTTTACACTAGTGTTAGCAGACACGACAAACAGATCACTGAGCTACTGATGGATCAGTCACGCTACACTAGTGTTAGCAGACATGACCAACAGATCACTGAGCTACTGATGGATCAGTCACGCTACACTAGTGTTAGCAGACACGACCAACAGATCACTGAGCTACTGATGGATCAGTCACGCTACACTAGTGTTAGCAGACACGACCAACAGATCACTGAGCTACTGATGGATCAGTCACGCTACACTAGTGTTAGCAGACATGACCAACAGATCACTGAGCTACTGATGGATCAGTCACGCTACACTAGTGCTAGCAGACATGACCAACAGATCACTGAGCTACTGATGGATCAGTCACGCTACACTAGTGTTAGCAGACACGACCAACAGATCACTGAGCTACTGATGGATCAGTCACGCTACACTAGTGTTAGCAGACATGACCAACAGATCACTGAGCTACTGATGGATCAGTCACGCTACACTAGTGTTAGCAGACATGACCAACAGATCACTGAGCTACTGATGGATCAGTCACGCTACACTAGTGCTAGCAGACATGACCAACAGATCACTGAGCTACTGATGGATCAGTCACGCTACATTAGTGCTAGCAGACATGACCAACAGATCACTGAGCTACTGATGGATCAGTCACGCTACACTAGTGCTAGCAGACATGACCAACAGATCACTGAGCTACTGATGGATCAGTCACGCTACACTAGTGTTAGCAGACACGACCAACAGATCACTGAGCTACTGATGGATCAGTCACGCTACACTAGTGTTAGCAGACACGACCAACAGATCACTGAGCTACTGATGGATCAGTCACACTACACTAGTGTTAGCAGACACGACCAACAGATCACTGAGCTACTGATGGATCAGTCACGCTACACTAGTGTTAGCAGACATGACCAACAGATCACTGAGCTACTGATGGATCAGTCACGCTACACTAGTGTTAGCAGACATGACCAACAGATCACTGAGCTACTGATGGATCAGTCATGCTACACTAGTGTTAGCAGACACGACCAACAGATCACTGAGCTACTGATGGATCAGTCACGCTACACTAGTGTTAGCAGACACGACCAACAGATCACTGAGCTACTAATGGATCAGTCATGCTACACTAGTGTTAGCAGACATGACCAACAGATCACTGAGCTATTGATGGATCAGTCACGCTACACTAGTGCTAGCAGACATGACCAACAGATCACTGAGCTACTGATGGATCAGTCACGCTACACTAGTGCTAGCAGACATGACCAACAGATCACTGAGCTACTGATGGATCAGTCATGCTACACTAGTGTTAGCAGACACGACCAACAGATCACTGAGCTACTGATGGATCAGTCACGCTACACTAGTGTTAGCAGACATGACCAACAGATCACTGAGCTACTGATGGATCAGTCACGCTACACTAGTGTTAGCAGACACGACCAACAGATCACTGAGCTACTGATGGATCAGTCACGCTACACTAGTGTTAGCAGACACGACCAACAGATCACTGAGCTACTGATGGATCAGTCACGTTACACTAGTGTTAGCAGACACGACCAACAGATCACTGAGCTACTGATGGATCAGTCACGCTACACTAGTGTTAGCAGACACGACCAACAGATCACTGAGCTACTGATGGATCAGTCACGTTACACTAGTGTTAGCAGACACGACCAACAGATCACTGAGCTACTGATGGATCAGTCACGCTACACTAGTGTTAGCAGACACGACCAACAGATCACTGAGCTACTGATGGATCAGTCACGCTACACTAGTGTTAGCAGACACGACCAACAGATCACTGAGCTACTGATGGATCAGTCACGCTACACTAGTGTTAGCAGACACGACCAACAGATCACTGAGCTACTGATGGATCAGTCACGTTACACTAGTGTTAGCAGACACGACCAACAGATCACTGAGCTACTGATGGATCAGTCACGCTACACTAGTGTTAGCAGACACGACCAACAGATCACTGAGCTACTGATGGATCAGTCACGTTACACTAGTGTTAGCAGACACGACCAACAGATCACTGAGCTACTGATGGATCAGTCACGCTACACTAGTGTTAGCAGACATGACCAACAGATCACTGAGCTACTGATGGATCAGTCACGTT
>NC_141820.1:237500-315000 GCF_982586985.1 Callionymus lyra | reverse complement strand
CAGCTGATCAGAGGCTGAACTTAGTCAATTGTTGCTAGAAATCAAACAATGAAAACACTTTGAAGCTAAATGTGGACAAAAGTCAAACTCTGGTGATTGTTGATGATAAAGTTCAGGGTCGAGTCAGTACTTGAGTGACTGATGTCAGTCAAACTGAGGAACCTGGTGTTTGACAAACGTCTCTAATTAACACTGAACAAAACTGAGTCAAACAAGTGAGAAAATAAACGTAAATGATGTTATAATGTGTTTGTGTCGTTCACACTATTGTGTTTATTTTGTGTCTAAACAAGCAGGAAGTGTTTCGCCTGCAGTTCATACTAAACTCCAGAACTCTGAGCCGCTCTAGTAGAAGAACTCACATTTCTCCTTCAAACTCTTCACTGGCTGCCAGTTTCTTTCAGGATCATTTTCAAATTCTAAGCGCTTTGGACCCTGGTCTAGAAAGATCAATTAATGACTTACTTACAACAGTCACACAACAGTCGTTTGAAGTGTTGACACTACAATCATATGCAGATGGTTTGGGTCTTTGTCACTCCCGAGCGAAGTCTGTTGATGTTGATCCAGGCTTGACTGACCAGGTCAAACCCAGACGGGTCGGTTGAAGGAGGGTTGATCAACTCTCTCAATGTTGTCTCGGACCATTGCTTATCCCAGGAGTCAATGATGCCTCCAGGGTGGACTTGTTGTCAGGAGTCTCCTGGCTTTGCTAGAGAAGTTTCTGCATCACTGGTGGACATGATGGTCAGGCAGGGAAGTTGTTGGTCTGAGCTCAGGCTTCAGGGTCAGGAAGGTATGACAGTAACGGTTGATGGTGAGACACGACTGATGAGTGTTGATCAACAGAGGCTGTATAGCTGCTGCGACTCAAACAGTCAACAACAATCGCACAACAGTCACAGTACAGCCATGCAACAATCACAGAACAGTCATGCAACAATCACACAACAGTCATGCAACAATCACACAACAGTCATGCAACAATCACGCTGCAGTCATGCAACAATCACACAACAGTCATGCAACAATCAGGCTACAGTCACGCTACAGTCACACAACAATCACGCTTAAGTCACACAACAGTCATGCAACAATCACACAACAGTCATGCAACAATCAGGCTACAGTCACACTACAATCACGCTACAGTCACACAACAATCACGCTTAAGTCACACAACAGTCATGCAACAATCAGGCTACAGTCACACAACAATCACGCTACAGTCACACTACAGTCATGCAACAGTCGCACAACAATCACGCTACAGTCACACAACAATCACACTTAAGTCACACAACAGTCATGCAACAATCACACAACAGTCATGCAACAGTCAGGCTACAGTCACACAACAATCACGCTACAGTCACACTACAGTCATGCAACAATCGCAGTACAATCACACAGCAGTCATTCAACAATCACACAACAGTCACTCAACAATCACACAACAGTCACACAACAGTCATGCAACAGTCGCACAACAATCACACTACAGTCACACAACAGTCAGGCTACAGTCACACAACAATCACGCTACAGTCACACTACAGTCATGCAACAATCGCAGTACAATCACACAGCAGTCATTCAACAATCACACTAAAGTCATGCAACAATCACACAACAGTCATGCAACAATCACACAACAATCACACTACAGTCATGCAACAGTCGCACAACAGTCACATTAATGCTCACATGTCTCCGCAGCAACAACTGTGTTCAAGACGCCGTCTTCTTGTCCGTCATCACTGGCTTCACGTCCATCTACGCCGCCGCAGTGACCTACACCATCATCGGCTTCATGGCCACAGAGAAGCTGGATCAGTGCGTGGACCAGTGAGTTCCTTCTGCTCTGAAACTAGATCTTGAGACGTGTCTGATGGACTCATGTGTGACCTTCAGGAACATCCTGACCTTGTTGAACTCCTTCAATCTTCCTGAAGGCAGCATCAGCGCCGACACCTTCGACACCGCCTTGGCTCACCTGAACAGCTCCGCCCCCGGCCAGGTGCAGCAGCTGTCAATCAAGCCCTGCAACCTGCAGACGTTCCTCAGCCAGGTGAAGATGTTTGACCTTGACCACGATGACCTGCTGACGCTGGTGTTCCTCAGGGCGTGGAGGGAACAGGCCTGGCCTTCATAGTCTTCACTGAGGCCATCACCAAGATGCCCGGCGCCCCCGTGTGGTCGGTTCTGTTCTTCATCATGCTGCTGTGTCTGGGTCTGTCCACCATGTTCGGAACCATCGAGGCCGTCGTCGTTCCTTTGAAGGACCTCAACCTGTTTCCCAAGACCTGCCCCCTGGAGGCCCTGACTGGTAACACACTGACTCACACTGACTCACACTGATACGCACACTGACACACACACTGATACACACACTGATACACACACTGGTAACACACTGACTCACACTGACTCACACTGACACACGCACTGACACACACACTGATACACACACTGATACACACACTGGTAACACACTGACTCACACTGACTCACACTGACACACGCACTGACACACACACTGATAAACACACTGATACACACACTGATAAAGACACTGATACACACACTGATACACACACTGATACACACACTGATACACACACTGACACACACACTGACACACGCACTGATACACACACTGATACACACACTGACACACACTGATACACACACTGATACACACATGGACACACACTGATAAACACACTGACACACACACTGACTCACACACTGACACACACTGATACACACACTGACACACACCCTGACACACACACTGACACACGCACTGATACACACACTGATACACACATGGACACACACTGATACACACACTGACACACACACTGATACACACACTGATACACACACTGACACACACACTGATACAAACACTGATACACACTGATACACACACTGATACACACATGGACACACACACTGATACACACACTGATACACACATGGACACACACTGATACACACTGATACACACTACACACATGGACACACACTGATACACACACTGAGTCACGTGTGTTAAGATATTCATGTTGTGTGTCTGCAGGAGTCACGTGTGTTAAGATACTCATCAATGATGTTGTGTGTCTGCAGGAGTCCCATGTGTTAAGATATTCATCAATGATGTTGTGTGTCTGCAGGAGTCACGTGTGTTAAGATACTCATCAATGATGTTGTGTGTCTGCAGGAGTCACGTGTGTTAAGATATTCATCAATGATGTTGTGTGTCTGCAGGAGTCACGTGTGTTAAGATATTCATCAATGATGTTGTGTGTCTGCAGGAGTCACGTGTGTAGTTGCTTTCATCATCTCGCTGCTCTTCGCACAACAGTCTGGGATCCACTGGTTGACTCTCTTCGATAAATTCTCCGGATCCTTCTCACTTCTCATCATCGGACTGTTCGAGATGATCACAGTCGTTTACATCTACGGCATCGACAGGTGCTCATGACATCACTTCCTGTTCTTGTTAGCTGTAGATCTATGTGAGGTCAGATGTTGGGACTCACCTGTGGGTGTCATAGACTCACCTGTGTGAGTCATTGACTCACCTGTGTGTCATGGACTCACCTGTGTGTGTCATGGACTCACCTGTGTGTGTCATGGACTCACCTGTGTGTCACAGACTCACCTGTGTGTCATGGACTCACCTGTGTGTGGTGGACTCACCTGTGTGTCATGGACTCACCTGTGGGTGTCATAGACTCACCTCTGTGTCATGGACTCACCTGTGTGTGGTGGACTCACCTGTGTGTGTCATGGACTCACCTGTGTGTCACAGACTCACCTGTGTGTGTCATAGACTCACCTGTTGGTGTCATAGACTCACCTGTGTGTGTCATAGACTCACCTGTGTGTGGTGGACTCACCTGCGTGTGTCATAGACTCACCTGTGTGTGGTGGACTCACCTGTGTGTCATAGACTCACCATTGTGTCATTGACTCACCTTTGTCTGTCATGGACTCACCTGTGTGTGTCATAGACTCACCTGTGTGTGGTGGACTCACCTGTGTGTGTCATGGACTCACCTGTGTGTCATAGACTCACCTGTGTGTGTCATGGACTCACCTGTGTGTGGTGGACTCACCTGTGTGTGGTGGACTCTAATGTGTGTCATAGACTCACCATTGTGTCATAGACTCACCTTTGTGTGTCATGGACTCACCTGTGTGTGTCATGGACTCACCTGTGTGTGTCATAGACTCACCTGTGTGTGGTGGACTCACCTGTGTGTGTCATGGACTCACCTGTGTGTCATAGACTCACCTGTGTGTGTCATGGACTCACCTGTGTGTCATAGACTCACCTGTGTGTGGTGGACTCACCTGTGTGTGGTGGACTCACCTGTGTGTGTCATGGACTCACCTGTGTGTCATAGACTCACCTGTGTGTGTCATGGACTCACCTGTGTGTCATAGACTCACCTGTGTGTGGTGGACTCACCTGTGTGTGGTGGACTCACCTGTGTGTCATAGACTCACCATTGTGTCATAGACTATTTTTGTGTGTCATGGATTCACCTGTGTGTGTCATAGACTCACCTGTGGTTGTCATAAACTCACCTGTGTGTGTCATGGACTCACCTGTGTGTGTCATGGACTCACCTGTGTGTGTCATGGACTCACCTGTGTGTGTCATGGACTCACCTGTGTGTCATGGACTCACCTGTGTGTGTCATGGACTCACCTGTGTGTGTCATGGACTCACCTGTGTGTGTCATGGACTCACCTGTGTGTGTCATGGACACACCTGTATGTGGCAGATACACCCGTGTGTCATAGACTCACATGTGTGTGTCATGGACTCACCTTTGTGTGGTGGACTCACCTGTGTGTCTTGGACTCACCTGTGTGTCATGGACTCACCTGTGTGTGTCATGGACTCACCTTTGTGTGGTGGACTCACCTGTGTGTCTTGGACTCACCTGTGTGTCATGGACTCACCTGTGTGTGTCATGGACTCACCTGTGTGTGGTGGACTCACCTGTGTGTCTTGGACTCACCTGTGTGTCATGGACTCACCTGTGTGTGTCATGGACTCACCTTTGTGTGGTGGACTCACCTGTGTGTCTTGGACTCACCTGTGTGTCATGGACTCACCTGTGTGTGTCATGGACTCACCTGTGTGTGGTGGACTCACCTGTGTGTCTTGGACTCACCTGTGTGTCATGGACTCACCTGTGTGTGTCATGGACTCACCTTTGTGTGGTGGACTCACCTTTGTGTCATGGACTCACCTGTGTGTCATGGACTCACCTGTGTGTCATGGACTCACCTGTGTGTCATGGACTCACCTTTGTGTCATGGACTCACCTGTGTGCAGGTTCAACAGGGATGTGGAGTTCATGGTGGGCAGTAAACCAGGAATCTTCTGGCAGGTGACGCTGAGGTTCCTCAGTCCCATGATCCTCCTGGTCATCCTGGTCTTGTACCTGCTCAGTCAAACACAACAGACGCTCACGTACCTCACCTGGAACCCAGAGTCTGTAGGTGGAGCCTTTACTATGTGTGTGTCCGTGTGTTTATGTGTGTGTGTGTGTGTATATATGTGTGTGTTCATATGTATGTGTTCATATTTATGTGTGTTAATGTGTGTGTGTGTGTGTGTGTGCGTATATATATGTGTGTTCATATGTATGTGTTCATATTTATGTGTGTTAATGTGTGTGTGTGTGTGTGTGTGCGTATATATATGTGTGTTCATATGTATGTGTTCATATTTATGTGTGTTTATATATATATGTGTTCATATGTATGTGTGTTTATATGTGTACGTGTGTGTGTATATGTGTGTGTTTATATGTGTACGTGTGTGTATATATATGTGTGCTCATATGTATGTGTGTGTTCATATTTGTGTGCACATGTTTGTGTGTATATATGTGTGTGTTCATATTTGTGTGTATATGTGTGTGTTTATACATACATGTGTTCATAGTTATGTGTGTGTTCATATATATATATATATATGTGTGTTCATATATATGTGTACATGATTGTGTTCATAGTTATGTGTGTGTTCATGTATATATGTCTGTGTTCATATATATGTGTACATGTGTTTGTTCATACATACATGTGTTCATAGTAATGTGTGTTCATATATATGTGTACATGTGTGTGTTCATACATACATGTGTTCATAGTTATGTGTGTGTTCATATATATATATGTGTGTGTGTTCATGTATATATGTGTGTGTTCAGATATATGTGTACATTTGTGTTTGTTCATACATACATGTGTTCATAGTTATGTGTGTTCATATATATATGTGTGTGTGTTCATGTATATATGTGTGTGTTCAGATATATGTGTACATTTGTGTTTGTTCATACATACATGTGTTCATAGTTATGTGTGTGTTCATATATATATGTGTGTGTGTTCATGTATATATGTGTGTGTTCATATATATGTGTACGTGTGTGTGTTCATACATACATGTGTTCATAGTTATGTGTGTTCATATATATATGTGTGTGTGTTCATGTATATATGTGTGTGTTCAGATATATGTGTACATTTGTGTTTGTTCATACATACATGTGTTCATAGTTATGTGTGTGTTCATATATATATGTGTGTGTGTTCATGTATATATGTGTGTGTTCATATATATGTGTACGTGTGTGTGTTCATACATACATGTGTTCATAGTTATGTGTGTTCATATATATATGTGTGTGTGTTCACGTATATATGTGTGTGTTCATATATATGTGTACATGTGTGTGTTCATACATACATGTGTTCATAGTTATGTGTACATGTGTGTGTTCATACATACATGTGTTCATAGTTATGTGTGTTCATATATATATGTGTGTGTTCATATATGTGTACATGTGTGTGTTCATATTTATGTGTGTTCATACATACATGTGTTCATGTGTGTGTGTTGCAGGATGAGTTCCCCTTGTTGTCGTCACTTTCCTACCCTTCATGGATCACTGGCGTCATCTTCGTTCTGGCAGGACTTCCTAGTGTTGTTGTTCCAGTGTTTGCTGTGACTCGATTCTTGTGTGTTCGCCTCAGGAGAGACTCAGAGACCCGTGAGTCTCCTGTGAGTCGCACAACATAGAGTGTATTCAAAACAATGACAGTGTTTAACACAATTACAGTGTTGTGATTGTGTTACTGCTGATGAAGTGTTCTACTTCGTCCTTACTGACCGCCAGAGGCGGTGCTTCAAGCACTGAATGTATCTCCCGACGCGCTGTTCCAGTGTTAACACCAACAAAGTCACCTGTGACCCCTGATGACCCCGGATAGGGTATATCTTCCAGTGACATCAGAGGATCTGTTCCTTTTCTTCTTCTCGCTGCGCAGGTAGATGCATGTCACCGAGCTAGTTCAAGCACTAGTTCTTTCGTTGCTGGTAGTCTCGCGACTTCTGTCGGAGCTTCGAACCTTTCGCCCTCCAGAGGTTGCAACGAACTTTGATGCTGAGAAGTTGTAGCGGCTCGACTTGGACACTTCCTCGGATCGTCATTGTTTGGCTAAGTACCAACTTTTCTTATATATCTATCATTGAATATCAGTACAACCTGTTGTACTCGCTTTTGGTTGTAATTTGATTTATTATTGGTGACGGCAGTGTTTTCGCTCCCTCTCTCGACATTGTACACTAAATATTTATATATCATTTAATACCGCTCCCAGCATTTGTTGTTGTGGCCTTCCGCTCGATGCTAACATGCTTGGTGGCCACTCTTGCTCAGCCTGTATGTTCTCTCTGCAGTCTGAAGATGGCCATGATATGCCTTGGTCTCGAGCATCTGAGGGAATGAGGGCTGCCAGACTTGCTGAGGTGGAACAACGGTTGGGCCTCGTTTCGTAGCCTGAGCAGTTGACCTCAGCCCAGCGACAGACTCCAGCTCAATCCTGCCGATCTAAACGTCGGGCTGCTGAGACTAGAGGCCCAACTTCTAGGTAGAAGGTTAAAGAGTCCGGACTTGCTTCCAAGGTGGACTAATTAACGGAGGAGGTTAATCAGATGAAATCCTTCTTCCTGGCCTTCAAGTCTGGGACTGGTCCAAGAGAGTTGGGTGATCCTGCTCCTCCTAGAGACCCGGGTGCGGTTGGTGTCCACTCTCATCCAGGCTCGCCACCAGGTTTGGCTGCCACAATCACCTCTGACTGAGGCATGCAGGGGAACGCTCCGCAGTGTTCCAGTGGAACCGGGGGAGCTGTTTGAACGCACTGTCCAAGCTAGACAGACTCAACAGCAGCTGTCTGCTGAGGCTCACCTTTCAGGGGCGTCATTTTCAGTTCAGGGTGCTCCGGTTCGGCCTCTCCCTTTCGCTGCGAGTATTTACCAGGATTGTGATGGCTACCCTCTCGCCCCTGCAGTCGTTGCCCCCTTTCTCTTGCTCCGTGGAGAGAGAGGCGTTTTCTCCTTCAGGGCATGCAGATGGGTTTGGTTGCATCTGTCGAGAGGCCATCACAACAGATGCCTCCCTCTCGGGGTGAGGTGCAGTGTGGCAAAACCGGACAGCCCAGGGGCTGTGGTCTGCTCGAGACTGCTCTGAGCATATCAATGTTCTAGGATACAAGCTGTTTATATGGCCCTGCAGTACCTTCTTACTGTCCTGAGAGGGCGACATGTGCTTGTGCGGTCAGACAACGTGTTGACCTTATCGCATATAAACCACCAGGGGGGCACCAGGTCTGCACAGCTGCTGCAAGCATCCCGGGACCTCCTGTTGTGGGCGGCTCCACGCCTGGCCAGCCTGAGAGCAATGTATTTTCCCAGGGAACGGAATCTGGTTGCAGACCTGCTCTCTCGGGGAAAGCCTCCGCCGGGGCAGTGGCGGCTACATCCAGAGGTGGCGCTCAATATCTGGGACATCTTCGGCAGAGCAGAGGTAGATCTGTTTGCCACAGAGGAGTCGACCCATTGCCCCCTCTGGTTCTCCCTGAAAGAGGAGAGCAGTCCTCTAGGCTCGGATGCTCTTGCGCAGGACTGGCCAGAAGGTCTCCTCTATGCTTTTCTTATGCTTTTAACACAGAGGGTCCTCCAGCATGGTCACGGGCTGCTGTTGGTAGCCCCCTTCTGGCCAGGGAGAACATGGTTTACACTGCTGAGCAGGCTCTGCCCCATGGCACCTCCCCGACAGGAAGGATCTCATGTCTCAACTAGAGGGCCAGATTTGGCATCCCGACCCTCTTCGCCTGCATCTATGGGTCTGGCCGCTGCAGGGCCCAACCCGCTCCTGACAGTGTGTTCAGATGCTGTCTATGATACTATACTAAAAGACAGGGCGCCTTCTTTCCTTACACCCCAGCTCGGTCTCTGAGGTCTGTGGATCAGAATCTACTGATGGTTCCACGCACACGGCTCAGGACCAGAGGAGAGAAATCTTTTCAGGCTGTTGCTCCTAAGCTTTGGAACGATCTTGCTCTCTCTTTGCGCTTGATGGAGTCTACTGACTCCTTTAAGAAACATCTTAAGACGTTTCTATTTGTTCAGGCTTTTCCTTGAATTTCTCGAACTCCTGTGTTGTTCTCAGTATTATCTTGATCTTTGAAGTATGTACTGTTTTGAGTGTTGTTTTGATTGTTAAAGCGCTTTGTGACCCTGGTCTCGAAAAGCGCTATATAAATAAATATTACTTACTTACTTACTTCTACCCGGCTGCAGTATGTAAATACGTGGCAACTGTTTACTGCATGGTGTTCAGACAGGGGTGAGGACCCTGCGCACTGTTCAGTCCCAAAGATTCTGGAGTTCCTCCAGTCACTATTGGACAGTGGCCGGTCACCTGCTACTCTTAGGGTATACGTGGCAGCCATTTCCTCTCGTCATGTTCGGGTGGATAATGACACAGTGGGGTCCCACAGACTGGTGACCCTCTTTCTAAAGGGTGCATGGCGATTACACCCCCCACCCGCACAGCGTGCCCCAGAGCTGAAGTGGGTTTCTGCTAAGACTGCCTTTCTCCTTGCCATTGCTTCAACAAGGTGTCGGAGAACTACATGCCCTGTCTGTGAGTGAGTCATGTCTGCGGTGGAGCTCAGATGGCTCAGGGGTTACCCTCTGGCCGAATATGGCTTTTCTCCCAAAGGTTCTGTCATTATCGAAGCTCAACCGTCCCATTCAAGTGGCACAATGTATTCCCCAGGAAGAGGAAGACAGGTTGGGACTGCTGTGCCCTGTGCGGGCTCTGAGGACCTATGTAACTGCAACCGCAAGTATAAGACAGTCGGACCAGCTCTTCCTCTGCTATGGTGGCCCTAGGAAAGGCTGTGCTCTTTCCAAACAGCGACTCTCTCACTGGATCGTGGATGTTATTGCCCACGCATATAAAGGAAGTGGTCACCCTCTGCCATCCGGCGTGAGGTGCCACTCTACCAGAGCGATGTCTACGTCATGGGCGGCCCTACGCGGGGTACCCCTGGAGGACAACTGTGAGGCAGCGTCATGGACCTCACCAACCACTTTTTTCAGGTTCTATCGGGTGAACGTCTCCACTCCTCATCCATTAGGTCATGTTGCCCGACTCTGCTGCTTCCTCTCAGTCAGCTTCCTCGTGACCTTGTTGTTAAGGGTCGTCCAGTGCTTGAAGCTCCGCCTCTGGCGGTCATCCAGGACTCATAGAACCGTAGTTACAATAACATCATTTATTAAGATAAAGTTATTGATTACATTATTATTGAAAATATTATAATTAATAAATAAATTGATTAGATTATTATTGATTCCATTATTATTGTTTAGATTATTATTGATTAGATTATTATTGATTAGATTTTTATTCATTCGATTATTATTGTTTCGATTATTATCGATTAGATTATTATTGTTTAGATTACTATTGATTAGATTATTATTGATTAGATTATTATTTATTGATTAGATTATTATTGATTCGATTATTATTTATTGATTCGATTATTATTGATTAGATTATTATTGATTAGATTATTATTTATTGATTAGATTATTATTGATTCGATTATTATTTATTGATTCGATTATTATTGTTTAGATTATTATTGATTAGATCATTATTGATTCGATTTTTATTCATTCGATTATTATTGTTTCGATTATTATTGATTCGATTATTATTGATTCGATTATTATTTATTGATTCGATTATTATTTATTGATTTGATTATTATTGATTCGATTATTATTGATTCGATTAATATTATTTAGATTATTATTTATTGATTCAATTATTATTGATTCGATTATTATTGTTTAGATTATTATTTATTAATTCGATTTTTATTGTTTAGATTATTATTTATTGATTCGATTATTATTGTTTAGATTATTATTTATTGATTCGATTATTATTGATTAGAACAAGAAAACCACAAATTCTCGGGTTTTATTTTCAATTTTTACGGTGTTTGTCAATCATGTCATCACCATTCTCTGACCTGTCAATCATCTCATCATCATTCTCTGACCTGTCAATCATCTCATCATCATTCTCTGACCTGTCAATCCAACACGTCTTCACACCCAAGTCGTCATACCGTCCGTCGCCGTGTAATACCCCCGGGCGTCACTAGGGTGACGTTCTAGGGGAACAAAAAGGTTGCTTTTATCTCCAGACTCAGTTTTACACACAGAACTCCTCGCCGTCGGATTCAAACTCAGGTAACATTTGACGCTCAACTCTTCGTTGCCATGGTAACGTGACGTGTTGTCATTGGCGACCGTAATTCTACGACGATGAAGCGACTTTACATGTTTAATGTCAACATTAGTGATTGTTCCCTGATTGTTCTCAACGACCTCGAACCCTTGAGCTTCACGTGAACATAAATCTGTTAAAAATGCTTCATTTGTATTTTTTGAAGCTTGTTCCTCATGGAAGTCAAGAGGCTCTCGCAGTAATACATGCTTAAAGCTCCTGTAAAAGTACTATATTGTATATTTTTAGGTGTTTCAACTCCATAATGTTGACATTGTTTTGGTAAAATAAAGTCTGGATGTTTCTCTTGATGCTCTTTATAATCCTGAGCTTTTCTATGAAGATAGACTTTCATTGAGTGTTTATGTATATATTTACAGTATTTACATCACGTAGATATTTTATATTCACTCACAAAGCCACGGAAAAGTTAGATTTATGGAACATTATCTTTGAAAACCATAACCTTTCGTAATTGTTTCAGGTGTGTGTGGTTGTCATGGTGATCTGCAGGCGTTACAATGTTTCAATGATTTCATAATTATTTCCTTTTAATCCCTTAAACACAAAAAAAAGCAAATTAGATACGAAACTGTTTACGTTGATTGTGAATTAGAATTACCTTTCCCTAGTGTTGCGTTTTATTATTATTATTATTATTTATAGGTTTCATTATGTATTGACGTATCTAAAGTTTATGTTGAATTTAGCCTAAGTGATAAGTTGTACTTACATACGTACGAAGTGATAAGTTGTACTTACATACGTACAAAGTGATAAGTTGTACTTACATACGTACGATGTGATAAGTTGTACTTACATACGTACAAAGTGATAAGTTGTACTTACATACGTACGAAGTGATAAGTTGTACTTACATACGTACGAAGTGATAAGTTGTACTTACATACGTACGAAGTGATAAGTTGTACTTACATACGTACGAAGTGATAAGTTGTACTTACATACGTACAAAGTGATAAGTTGTACTTACAAACGTACGAAGTGATAAGTTGTACTTACATACGTACAAAGTGATAAGTTGTACTTACAAACGTACGAAGTGATAAGTTGTACTTACATACGTACAAAGTGATAAGTTGTACTTACATACGTACGAAGTGACAGAAGTTGTACTTACATACGTACAAAGTGATTAGTTGTACTTACAGTACATACGTACAAAGTGATAAGTTGTACTTACATACGTACGAAGTGATAAGTTGTACTTACATACGTACAAAGTGATAAGTTGTACTTACAAACGTACGAAGTGATAAGTTGTACTTACATACGTACAAAGTGATAAGTTGTACTTACAAACGTACGAAGTGATAAGTTGTACTTACATACGTACGAAGTGATAAGTTGTACTTACATACGTACGAAGTGATAAGTTGTACTTACATACGTACAAAGTGATAAGTTGTACTTACATACGTACGAAGTGATAAGTTGTACTTACATACGTACGAAGTGATAAGTTGTACTTACATACGTACGAAGTGATAAGTTGTACTTACATACGTACGAAGTGATAAGTTGTACTTACATACGTACGAAGTGATAAGTTGTACTTACATACGTACAAAGTGATAAGTTGTACTTACATACGTACGAAGTGACAGAAGTTGTACTTACATACGTACAAAGTGATAAGTTGTACTTACATTCGTACGAAGTGATAAGTTGTACTTACATACGTACGAAGTGATAAGTTGTACTTACATACGTACGAAGTGATAAGTTGTACTTACATACGTACGAAGTGACAGAAGTTGTACTTACATACGTACAAAGTGATAAGTTGTACTTATATTCGTACGAAGTGATAAGTTGTACTTACAGTACATACGTACGAAGTGATAAGTTGTACTTACATACGTACGAAGTGACAGAAGTTGTACTTACATACGTACGAAGTGATAAGTTGTACTTACAGTACATACGTACGAAGTGATAAGTTGTACTTAAATACGTACGAAGTGATAGAAGTTGTACTTACATACGTATGAAGTGATAGAAGTTGTACTTACATACGTACGAAGCGATAAGTTGTACTTACATACGTACGAAGTGATAAGTTGTACTTACAGTACATACGTACGAAGTGATAAGTTGTACTTAAATACGTACGAAGTGATGGACAGAAATACTACAGTACTTACATCAACGATCACCAGTTGTTACTGTGACTCCGTCTGCTCCTTAAATCTTTTACACAAAACATAATACATTTCACTATTTATTTGTAAACAACGTAAACAACGTTCAGCAGTGATTGACGTCATCGTTCATCATTAAATAATCTAATAATCTAATTATTATGATTATAATTTAGAAACTTCTCTTCAACTCAACTTGATAAACAAGTTTACTGGTTTAAAACCTTTGCATCCAAACTCATTATTAATATAAATACAATAAGTACAATAAGTATTTAGACCATAGACTGAACACAAAAACAACGCCTTATTCTAACATTTCAGACTTTTATTAGATCCTACATGAGTCCTGAAGTCACTGAAGTCACTGCGATCACGGAGGTGAAAGTAGAAACACAGAGAAGAAAGAGTAGAAACACAGAGAAGAAAGAGTAGAAACACAGAGAAGAAAGAGTAGAAACACAGAGAAGAAAGAGTAGAAACACAGGCTCAGAGGTATTTGCAGAGACTTGCTTTATTCCGTGGTGAAGGCAGAGGCGAGTCAACAGTCCAGTGATCGTAACAACAGACAATATCAAGGGTTTAACAAACTCGGCGTCAAGAGGCAGAAACAGATCGAGAACACATAGGCAGGAAAGAGTCTTGGTCGGGACAAAGGTAAGGAGACAGGGTAGGAAGCAGGAATACTTAGAGGCAGGATACAGGTACTAGAAAATGGTGATGATAAGACAAGGACGTGACAGAGAGTGGAGGCTGAAGAACACAGGGGACCAATCAGCAGCAGCTGGGGGCGGGACTAACGAGACACAGCTGGAACAACATCAGACAGGTGAGACTCGCACAGACACAGAAGGGATTTCACAATAAAACCGGAAACACAAGGAGGAACATGTAGACTCAGACGCTATGAAGGTCGTCCTGAGGAACATCTCACATCTGCTCAGGTCACTGTGTCTCAAGTGTCATCAGACTGAGGATCAATAAAGTTTTACCTTAAACTGAGGGTCAATAAAGTTTTACATTAGACTGAGGATCAATAAAGTTTTACATTAGACTGAGGATCAATAAAGTTTTACATCAGACTGAGGATCAATAAAGTTTTACATTAGACTGAGGATCAATAAAGTTTTACATTAGACTGAGGATCAATAAAGTTTTACCTTAGACTGAGGATCAATAAAGTTTTACATCACACTGAGGATCAATAAAGTTTTACATCAGACAGAGGATCAATAAAGTTTTACATTAGAATGAGGATCAATAAAGTTTTACATTAGACTGAGGATCAATAAAGTTTTACATCAGACTGAGGATCAATAAAGTTTTACCTTAGACTGAGGATCAATAAAGTTTTACATCAGACTGAGGATCAATAAAGTTTTACATTAGACTGAGGATCAATACAGTTTTACATTAGACTGAGGATCAATAAAGTTTTACATTAGACTGAGGATCAATAAAGTTTTACCTTAGACTGAGGATCAATAAAGTTTTACATTAGACTGAGGATCAATAAAGTTTTACATCAGACTGAGGATCAATACAGTTTTACATTAGACTGAGGATCAATAAAGTTTTACATTAGACTGAGGATCAATAAAGTTTTACATCAGACAGAGGATCAATAAAGTTTTACATTAGAATGAGGATCAATATAGTGTTACATTAGACTGAGGATCAATAAAGTTTTACCTTACACTGAGGATCAATAAAGTTTTACATTAGACTGAGGATCAATAAAGTTTTACATCAGACTGAGGATCAACAAAGTTTTACATCAGACTGAGGATCAATAAAGTTTTACATTAGACTGAGGATCAATAAAGTTTTACATCAGACTGAGGATCAATAAAGTTTTACATCAGACTGAGGATCAATACAGTTTTACATTAGACTGAGGATCAATAAAGTTTTACATTAGACTGAGGATCAATAACGTTTTAGATCAGACTGAGGATCAATAAAGTTTTACATTAGACTGAGGATCAATACAGTTTTACATCAGACTGAGGATCAATAAAGTTTTACATTAGACTGAGGATCAATAAAGTTTTACATCAGACTGAGGATCAATAAAGTTTTACATCAGACTGAGGATCAATACAGTTTTACATTAGACTGAGGATCAATAAAGTTTTACATCAGACTGAGGATCAATACAGTTTTACATTAGACTGAGGATCAATAAAGTTTTACATTAGACTGAGGATCAATACAGTTTTACATCAGACTGAGGATCAATAAAGTTTTACATTAGACTGAGGATCAATAAAGTTTTTCATCAGACTGAGGATCAATAAAGTTGTACATTAGTCTGAGGATCAATAAAGTTTTACATTAGACTGAGGATCAATAAAGTTTTACATTAGACTGAGGATCAAAAAAGTTTTACCTTAGACTGAGGATCAATAAAGTTTTACATCAGACTGAGGATCAATAAAGTTTTACATTAGACTGAGGATCAATAAAGTTTTACATCAGACTGAGGATCAATAAAGTTTTACATTAGACTGAGGATCAATAAAGTTTTACATTAGACTGAGGATCAATAAAGTTTTACATCAGACTGAGGATCAATAAAGTTTTACATTAGACTGAGGATCAATAACGTTTTACATTAGACTGAGGATCAATAAAGTTTTACATCAGACTGAGGATCAATAAAGTTTTACATTAGACTGAGGATCAATAAAGTTTTACATTAGACTGAGGATCAATAACGTTTTACATTAGACTGAGGATCAATAAAGTTTTACATCAGACTGAGGATCAATAAAGTTTTACATTAGACTGAGGATCAACAAAGTTTTACATTAGACTGAGGATCAATAAAGTTTTACATTAGACTGAGGATCAATAAAGTTTTACATCAGACTGAGGATCAATAAAGTTTTACCTTAGACTGAGGATCAATAAAGTTTTACATTAGACTGAGGATCAATAAAGTTTTACCTTAGACTGAGGATCAATAAAGTTTTACATCAGACTGAGGATCAATAAAGTTTTACCTTAGACTGAGGATCAATAAAGTTTTACATCAGACTGAGGATCAATAAAGTTTTACATCAGACTGAGGATCAATAAAGTTTTACCTTAGACTGAGGATCAATAAAGTTTTACATCAGACTGAGGATCAATAAAGTTTTACATTAGACTGAGGATCAATAAAGTTTTACATCAGACTGAGGATCAATAAAGTTTTACATTAGACTGAGGATCGATAAAGTTTTACATCAGACTGAGGATCAATAAAGTTTTACATTAGACTGAGGATCAATAAAGTTTTACATTAGACTGAGGATCAATAAAGTTTTAGATCAGACTGAGGATCAATAAAGTTTTACATTAGACTGAGGATCAATAAAGTTTTACATAAGACTGAGGATCAATAAAGTTTTACATCAGACTGAGGATCAATAAAGTTTTACATTAGACTGAGGATCAATAAAGTTTTACATTAGACTGAGGATCAATAAAGTTTTACATTAGACTGAGGATCAATAAAGTTTTACATCAGACTGAGGATCAATACAGTTTTACATTAGACTGAGGATCAATAAAGTTGTACATTAGACTGAGGATCAATAAAGTTTTACATCAGACTGAGGATCAATAAAGTTTTACATAAGACTGAGGATCAATAAAGTTTTACATTAGACTGAGGATCAATAAAGTTTTACATTAGACTGAGGATCAATAAAGTTTTACATCAGACTGAGGATCAATAAAGTGTTACATTAGACTGAGGATCGATAAAGTTTTAGATCAGACTGAGGATCAATAAAGTTTTACATTAGACTGAGGATCAATAAAGTTTTACATTAGACTGAGGATCAATAAAGTTTTACATTAGACTGAGGATCAATAAAGTTTTACATCAGACTGAGGATCAATACAGTTTTACATTAGACTGAGGATCAATAAAGTTTTAGATCAGACTGAGGATCAATAAAGTTTTACATTAGACTGAGGATCAATTAAGTTTTACATTAGACTGAGGATCAATAAAGTTTTACATCAGACTGAGGATCAATAAAGTTTTACATTAGACTGAGGATCAATAAAGTTTTACATTAGACTGAGGATCAATAAAGTTTTACATCAGACTGAGGATCAATACAGTTTTACATTAGACTGAGGATCAATAAAGTTTTACATCAGACTGAGGATCAATACAGTTTTACATTAGACTGAGGATCAATAAAGTTTTACATCAGACTGAGGATCAATAAAGTTGTACATTAGACTGAGGATCAATAAAGTTTTACATCAGACTGAGGATCAATAAAGTTTTACATTAGACTGAGGATCAATACAGTTTTACATCAGACTGAGGATCAATACAGTTTTACATCAGACTGAGGATCAATAAAGTTTTACATTAGACTGAGGATCAATAAAGTTTTACATTAGACTGAGGATCAATAAAGGTGTACATTAGACTGAGGATCAATAAAGTTTTACATTAGACTGAGGATCAATAAAGTTTTACATTAGACTGAGGATCAATAAAGTTTTACATTAGACTGAGGATCAATAAAGTTTTACATCAGACTGAGGATCAATACAGTTTTACATTAGACTGAGGATCAATAAAGTTGTACATTAGACTGAGGATCAATAAAGTTTTACATCAGACTGAGGATCAATAAAGTTTTACATCAGACTGAGGATCAATACAGTTTTACATTAGACTGAGGATCAATAAAGTTTTACATTAGACTGAGGATCAATAAAGTTTTACATCAGACTGAGGATCAATAAAGTTTTACATTAGACTGAGGATCAATAAAGTTTTACATTAGACTGAGGATCAATAAAGTTTTACATTAGACTGAGGATCAATAAAGTTTTACATCAGACTGAGGATCAATAAAGTTGTACATTAGACTGAGGATCAATAAAGTTGTACATTAGACTGAGGATCAATAAAGTTTTACATCAGACTGAGGATCAATACAGTTTTACATTAGACTGAGGATCAATAAAGTTTTACATTAGACTGAGGATCAATAAAGTTTTACATCAGACTGAGGATCAATAAAGTTTTACATCAGACTGAGGATCAATACAGTTTATGTTTGTTGATTTTGATACGATTTTATTTTGAGATTAATTTAGTTATTCTGTTTTAATTATGCGTATTCACAACAGTTTTCTCAACAGTTGGAGGTACTACTTCAATATACACACGTTGGAGGTACTACTTCAATATACACATGTTGGAGGTACCACTTCAATATACACACGTTGGAGGTACCACTTCAATATACACACGTTGGAGGTACCACTTCAATATACACACGTTGGAGGTACCACTTCAATATACACACGTTGGTGGTACCACTTCAATATACACACGTTGGAGGTACCACTTCAATATACACACGTTGGTGGTACCACTTCAATATACACACGTTGGAGGTACCACTTCAATATACACACGTTGGTGGTACCACTTCAATATACACACGTTGGAGGTACCACTTCAATATACACACGTTGGAGGTACCACTTCAATATACACACGTTGGAGGTACCACTTCAATATACACATGTTGGAGGTACCACTTCAATATACACACGTTGGAGGTACCACTTCAATATACACACGTTGGAGGTACCACTTCAATATACACACGTTGGAGGTACCACTTCAATATACACACGTTGGAGGTACCACTTCAATATACACACGTTGGAGGTACTACTTCAATATACACACGTTGGAGGTACCACTTCAATATACACACGTTGGAGGTACCACTTCAATATACACACGTTGGAGGTACCACTTCAATATACACACGTTGGAGGTACTACTTCAATATACACACGTTGGAGGTACCACTTCAATATACACACGTTGGAGGTACCACTTCAATATACACACGTTGGAGGTACCACTTCAATATACACACGTTGGAGGTACTACTTCAATATACACACGTTGGAGGTACCACTTCAATATACACACGTTGGAGGTACCACTTCAATATACACACGTTGGAGGTACCACTTCAATATACACACGTTGGAGGTACTACTTCAATATACACACGTACATACATGTACATAGAACAAAGTATTACATTATCTTATTGTAAGAAAGTTTGTGTTTCGAGCATCGAAATGTCAAATAAATAAAAGTCCATTTCTTTCGCGGCTGCAGTTCATGAAGAACAGAAAATACATGAGTGTCGTTTCCAAGTAAGAACTTGATAGCATTTGAGTTCCGCCTCCAAGTGCCGACCCTTGAAACAAAGGGTTCAAAGTTCAATTGAACAAACATGTATAAAAGCAACATTAACTTGTTCTTCTGTCGCTTCAAACACAAAACATAACAAACATTATTTGAACTACAGAACGAGTTTCTCGCTTCTTTCATTGAACCGGCTTCAGGTAGACAACGTTTCTGAGTAGAATTCACTTCAACGAGAACATCATGCTCAGGAGAACATCGTCCTCAGGAGAACATCGTCCTCAGGAGAACATCGTCCTCAGGAGAACATCATGCTCAGGAGAACATCGTCCTCAGGAGAACATCATGCTCAGGAGAACATCGTCCTCAGGAGAACATCGCCCTCAGGAGAACATCATGCTCAGGAGAACATCGTCCTCAGGAGAACATCGTCATCAGGAGAACATCGTCCTCAGGAGAACATCGTCCTCAGGAGAACATCGTCCTCAGGAGAACATCGTCCTCAGGAGAACATCATGCTCAGGAGAACATCATCCTCAGGAGAACATCGTCCTCAGGAGAACATCATGCTCAGGAGAACATCGTCCTCAGGAGAACATCGTCCTCAGGAGAACATCATGCTCAGGAGAACATCGTCCTCAGGAGAACATCGTCCTCAGGAGAACATCGTCCTCAGGAGAACATCGTCCTCAGGAGAACATCATGCTCAGGAGAACATCGTCCTCAGGAGAACATCGTCCTCAGGAGAACATCGTCCTCAGGAGAACATCATGCTCAGGAGAACATCGTCCTCAGGAGAACATCATGCTCAGGAGAACATCGTCCTCAGGAGAACATCATGCTCAGGAGAACATCGTCCTCAGGAGAACATCATGCTCAGGAGAACATCGTCCTCAGGAGAACATCGTCCTCAGGAGAACATCATGCTCAGGAGAACATCGTCCTCAGGAGAACATCGTCCTCAGGAGAACATCGTCCTCAGGAGAACATCATGCTCAGGAGAACATCGTCCTCAGGAGAACATCATGCTCAGGAGAACATCGTCCTCAGGAGAACATCGTCCTCAGGAGAACATCATGCTCAGGAGAACATCGTCCTCAGGAGAACATCGTCCTCAGGAGAACATCATGCTCAGGAGAACATCGTCCTCAGGAGAACATCGTCCTCAGGAGAACATCATGCTCAGGAGAACATCGTCCTCAGGAGAACATCATGCTCAGGAGAACATCGTCCTCAGGAGAACATCGTCATCAGGAGAACATCGTCCTCAGGAGAACATCGTCCTCAGGAGAACATCATGCTTAGGAGAACATCATGCTCAGGAGAACATCGTCCTCAGGAGAACATCGTCATCAGGAGAACATCGTCCTCAGGAGAACATCGTCCTCAGGAGAACATCATGCTTAGGAGAACATCATGCTCAGGAGAACATCGTCCTCAGGAGAACATCGTCCTCAGGAGAACATCATGCTCAGGAGAACATCGTCCTCAGGAGAACATCATGCTCAGGAGAAAATCGTCCTCAGGAGAACATCGTCTTCAGGAGAACATCATGCTCAGGAGAACATCGTCCTCAGGAGAACATCGTCATCAGGAGAACATCGTCCTCAGGAGAACATCGTCCTCAGGAGAACATCATCATCAGGAGAACATCATCATCAGGAGAACATCGTCCTCAGGAGAACATCATGCTCAGGAGAACATCGTCCTCAGGAGAACATCATGCTCAGGAGAACATCGTCCTCAGGAGAACATCGTCCTCAGGAGAACATCATGCTCAGGAGAACATCGTCCTCAGGAGAACATCGTCATCAGGAGAACATCGTCCTCAGGAGAACATCGTCCTCAGGAGAACATCATGCTCAGGAGAACATCATGCTCAGGAGAACATCATGCTCAGGAGAACATCGTCCTCAGGAGAACATCATGCTCAGGAGAACATCGTCCTCAGGAGAACATCGTCCTCAGGAGAACATCGTCCTCAGGAGAACATCGTCCTCAGGAGAACATCATCATCAGGAGAACATCATCATCAGGAGAACATCGTCCTCAGGAGAACATCATGCTCAGGAGAACATCGTCCTCAGGAGAACATCGTCCTCAGGAGAACATCGTCCTCAGGAGAACATCATGCTCAGGAGAACATCGTCCTCAGGAGAACATCGTCCTCAGGAGAACATCGTCATCAGGAGAACATCGTCCTCAGGAGAACATCGTCCTCAGGAGAACATCATCATCAGGAGAACATCATCATCAGGAGAACATCGTCCTCAGGAGAACATCATGCTCAGGAGAACATCGTCCTCAGGAGAACATCATGCTCAGGAGAACATCGTCCTCAGGAGAACATCGTCCTCAGGAGAACATCATGCTCAGGAGAACATCGTCCGCAGGAGAACATCGTCCTCAGGAGAACATCATGCTCAGGAGAACATCGTCCTCAGGAGAACATCGTCCTCAGGAGAACATCGTCCTCAGGAGAACATCATGCTCAGGAGAACATCGTCCTCAGGAGAACATCGTCCTCAGGAGAACATCGTCCTCAGGAGAACATCGTGCTCAGGAGAACATCGTCCTCAGGAGAACATCGTCATCAGGACAACATCGTCCTCAGGAGAACATCGTCCTCAGGAGAACATCATGCTCAGGAGAACATCATGCTCAGGAGAACATCGTCCTCAGGAGAACATCATGCTCAGGAGAACATTGTCCTCAGGAGAACATCATGCTCCGGAGAACATCGTCTTCAGGAGACCATCGTCCTCAGGAGAACATCGTCCTCAGGAGAACATCGTCCTCAGGAGAACATCGTCCTCAGGAGAACATCGTCCTCAGGAGAACATCGTCCTCAGGAGAACATCATGCTCAGGAGAACATCGTCCTCAGGAGAACATCGTCCTCAGGAGAACATCGTCAACATCAGGTGTTTTGAGGAGGTCGGAGGTCACACACACGACTTGTTTGAAGAACATTCAAACATCAGCAGGTCGTGTGAATCTGTCGTCAGAACATTCAACGACATAAAGAACAAAGTATTTCATGAGAATATTTCATTTATTTACTTTCTTTGAGCAGTGTATAAATATATACATATATATATATATATATATATATATACACACATATGCTCATCGTTTGTTCATTTTTATGTTGAAATTCAACTTTGTAGCAGTTGTTACGTCCTCTAAGAAGAATGATGACTGAGGACGAGAGGATACAGTGATGACTGAGGACGAGAGGATACAGTAATGACTGAGGACGAGAGGATACAGTGATGACTGAGGACGAGAGGATACAGTGATGACTGAGGACGAGAGGATACAGTGATGACTGAGGACGAGAGGATACAGTGATGACTGAGGACGAGAGGATACAGTAATGACTGAGGACGAGAGGATACAGTGATGACTGAGGACGAGAGGATACAGTGATGACTGAGGACGAGAGGATACAGTAATGACTGAGGACGAGAGGATACAGTGATGACTGAGGACGAGAGGATACAGTGATGACTGAGGACGAGAGGATACAGTGATGACTGAGGACGAGAGGATACAGTGATGACTGAGGAGGAGAGGATACAGTAATGACTGAGGACGAGAGGATACAGTGATGACTGAGGACGAGAGGATACAGTGATGACTGAGGACGAGAGGATACAGTAATGACTGAGGACGAGAGGATACAGTGATGACTGAGGACGAGAGGATACAGTAATGACTGAGGACGAGAGGATACAGTGATGACTGAGGACGAGAGGATACAGTGATGACTGAGGACGAGAGGATACAGTAATGACTGAGGACGAGAGGATACAGTGATGACTGAGGACGAGAGGATACAGTGATGACTGAGGACGAGAGGATACAGTGATGACTGAGGACGAGAGGATACAGTGATGACTGAGGACGAGAGGATACAGTAATGACTGAGGACGAGAGGATACAGTGATGACTGAGGACGAGAGGATACAGTAATGACTGAGGACGAGAGGATACAGTGATGACTGAGGACGAGAGGATACAGTGATGACTGAGGACGAGAGGATACAGTGATTACTGAGGACGAGAGGATACAGTGATGACTGAGGACGAGAGGATACAGTGATGACTGAGGACGAGAGGATACAGTGATGACTGAGGACGAGAGGATACAGTGATGACTGAGGACGAGAGGATACAGTGATGACTGAGGACGAGAGGATACAGCAGCTTTTAAAGCTGATGTTTGAACATATTTTGGTTTGAAAACGAATGAAAGTAGTAACGACTTCAAGAGTCATGTGGTCTGTAAATACTACAACACCAGAGTCAAGTACTGGACAATACTACACATATATACTTGTTACTACACTGTCACAACACCAGAGTCAAGTACTGGACAATACTACACATATATACTTGTTACTACACTGTCACAACACCAGAGTCAAGTACTGGACAATACTACACATATATACTTGTTACTACACTGTCACAACACCAGAGTCAAGTACTGGACAATACTACACATATATACTTGTTACTACACTGTCACAACACCAGAGTCAAGTACTGGACGATACTACACATATATACTTGTTACTACACTATCACAACACCAGAGTAAAGTACTGGACAATACTACACATATATACTTGTTACTACACTATCACAACACCAGAGTAAAGTACTGGACAATACTACACATATATACTTGTTACTACACTATCACAACACCAGAGTCAAGTACTGGACAATACTACACATATATACTTGTTACTACACTATCACAACACCAGAGTCAAGTACTGGACAATACTACACATATATACTTGTTACTACACTATCACAACACCAGAGTCCAGTACTGGACAATACTACACATATATACTTGTTACTACACTATCACAACACCAGAGTCAAGTACTGGACAATACTACGCATATATACTTGTTACTACACTATCACAACACCTTAGTCAAGTACTGGACAATACTACACATATATACTTGTTACTACACTATCACTACACCAGAGTCAAGTACTGGACAATACTACACATATATACTTGTTACTACACTATCACAACACCAGAGTCAAGTACTGGACAATACTACACATATATACTTGTTACTACACTATCACAACATCAGAGTCAAGAACTGGACAATACTACACATATATACTTGTTACTACACTATCACAACACTAGAGTCAAGTACTGGACAATACTACACATATATACTTGTTACTACACTATCACAACACCAGAGTCAAGTACTGGACAATACTACACATATATACTTTTTACTACACTATCACAACACCTTAGTCAAGTAATGGACAATACTACACATATATACTTGTTACTACACTATCACAACACCAGAGTCAAGTATTGGACAATACTACACATACTATATAAACTTGTTACTACACTATCACAACACCAGAGTCAAGTACTGGACAATACTACACATATATACTTGTTACTACACTATCACAACACCTTAGTCAAGTAATGGACAATACTACACATATATACTTGTTACTACACTATCACAACACCAGAGTCAAGTACTGGACAATACTACACATATATACTTTTTACTACACTATCACAACACCAGAGTCAAGTATTGGACAATACTACACATACTATATAAACTTGTTACTACACTATCACAACACCAGAGTCAAGTACTGGACAATACTACACATATATACTTGTTACTACACTATCACAACACCTTAGTCAAGTAATGGACAATACTACACATATATACTTGTTACTACACTATAACAACACCAGAGTCAAGTACTGGACAATACTACACATATATACTTGTTACTACACTATCACAACACCAGAGTCAAGTACTGGACACTACTACACGTATATACTTGTTACTACACTATCACAACACCAGAGTCAAGTACTGGACAATACTACACATATATACTTGTTACTACACTATCACAACACCAGAGTCAAGTACTGGACAATACTACACATATATACTTGTTACTACACTATCACAACACCAGAGTCAAGTACTGGACAATACTACACATATATACTTGTTACTACACTATCACAACACCAGCGTCACGTACTGGACAATACTACACATATATACTTGTTACTACACTATCACAACACCAGAGTCAAGTACTGGACAATACTACACATATATACTTGTTACTACACTATCACAACACCAGAGTCAAGTACTGGACAATACTACACGTATATACTTGTTACTACACTATCACAACACCAGAGTCAAGTACTGGACAATACTACACATATATACTTGTTACTACACTATCACAACACCAGAGTCAAGTACTGGACACTACTACACGTATATACTTGTTACTACACTATCACAACACCAGAGTCAAGTACTGGACAATACTACACATATATACTTGTTACTACACTATCACAACACCAGAGTCAAGTACTGGACAATACTACACATATATACTTGTTACTACACTATCACAACACCAGAGTCAAGTACTGGACAATACTACACATATATACTTGTTACTACACTATCACAACACCAGCGTCACGTACTGGACAATACTACACATATATACTTGTTACTACACTATCACAACACCAGAGTCAAGTACTGGACAATACTACACATATATACTTGTTACTACACTATCACAACACCAGAGTCAAGTACTGGACAATACTACACATATATACTTGTTACTACACTATCACAACACCAGAGTCAAGTACTGGACAATACTACACATATATACTTGTTACTACACTATCACAACACCAGAGTCAAGTACTGGACAATACTACACATATATACTTGTTACTACACTTTCACAACACCAGAGTAAAGTACTGGACAATACTACACATATATACTTGTTACTACACTATCACAACACCAGAGTAAAGTACTGGACAATACTACACATATATACTTGTTACTACACTATCACAACACCAGAGTCAAGTACTGGACAATACTACACATATATACTTGTTACTACACTATCACAACACCAGAGTCAAGTACTGGACAATACTACACATACTGTATATACTTGTTACTACACTATCACAACACCAGAGTCAAGTACTGGACAATACTACACATATATACTTGTTACTACACTATCACAACACCAGAGTCAAGTACTGGACAATACTACGCATATATACTTGTTACTACACTATCACAACACCTTAGTCAAGTACTGGACAATACTACACATATATACTTGTTACTACACTATCACAACATTAGAGTCAAGTACTGGACAATACTACACATATATACTTGTTACTACACTATCACTACACCAGAGTCAAGTACTGGACAATACTACACATATATACTTGTTACTACACTATCACAACACCAGAGTCAAGTACTGGACAATACTACACATATATACTTGTTACTACACTATCACAACACCAGAGTCAAGTACTGGACAATACTACACATATATACTTGTTACTACACTATCACAACACCAGAGTCAAGTACTGGACAATACTACACATATATACAGTACTTGTTACTACACCATCACTACACCAGAGTCAAGTACTGGACAATACTACACATATATACTTGTTACTACACTATCACAACACCAGAGTCAAGTACTGGACAATACTACACATATATACTTGTTACTACACTATCACAACACCAGAGTCAAGTACTGGACAATACTACACATATATACTTGTTACTACACTATCACTACACCAGAGTCAAGTACTGGACAATACTACACATATATACTTGTTACTACACTATCACAACACCAGAGTCAAGTACTGGACAATACTACACATATATACTTGTTACTACACTATCACAACACCAGAGTCAAGTACTGGACAATACTACACATATATACTTGTTACTACACTATCACAACACCAGAGTCAAGTACTGGACAATACTACACATATATACTTGTTACTACACTATCACAACACCAGAGTCAAGTACTGGACAATACTACACATATATACTTGTTACTACACTATCACAACACCAGAGTCAAGTACTGGACAATACTACACATATATACTTGTTACTACACTATCACAACACCAGAGTCAAGTACTGGACAATACTACACATATATACTTGTTACTACACTATCACAACACCAGAGTCAAGTACTGGACAATACTACACATATATACTTGTTACTACACTATCACAACACCAGAGTCAAGTACTGGACAATACTACACATATATACTTGTTACTACACTATCACAACACCAGAGTCAAGTACTGGACAATACTACACATATATACTTGTTACTACACTATCACAACACCAGAGTCAAGTACTGGACAATACTACACATATATACTTGTTACTACACTATCACAACACCAGAGTCAAGTACTGGACAATACTACACATATATACTTGTTACTACACTATCACAACACCAGAGTCAAGTACTGGACAATACTACACATATATACTTGTTACTACACTATCACAACACCAGAGTCAAGTACTGGACAATACTACACATATATACTTGTTACTACACTATCACAACACCAGAGTCAAGTACTGGACAATACTACACATATACTTGTTACTACACTATCACAACACTAGAGTCAAGTACTGGACAATACTACACATATATACTTGTTACTACACTATCACAACACCAGAGTCAAGTACTGGACAATACTACACATATATACTTGTTACTACACTATCACAACACCAGAGTCAAGTACTGGACAATACTACACATATATACTTGTTACTACACTATCACAACACCAGAGTCAAGTACTGGACAATACTACACATATATACTTGTTACTACACTATCACTACACCAGAGTCAAGTACTGGACAATACTACACATATATACTTGTTACTACACTATCACAACACCAGAGTCAAGTACTGGACAATACTACACATATATACTTGTTACTACACTATCACAACACCAGAGTCAAGTACTGGACAATACTACACATGTATACTTGTTACTACACTATCACAACACCAGAGTCAAGTACTGGACAATACTACACATATATACTTGTTACTACACTATCACAACACCAGAGTCAAGTACTGGACAATACTACACATATATACTTGTTACCACAGTACATCCCAGTATAAATACTCACTCAGTGGTTCATTCATTCACAGGAGTTTTATTGACGACAGTCACTCATTAATCCAGTCGATCCACGAGCCTCTCTTTTATGTTCTGCTCACACGAGTCATCAAGGTCGACCCGAGGCTCAGTGGATCAGAACATCAGAACATGGCAGCAGACGAGCCCGACAGACCCAAGTGGGACAACAAGTTCCAGTACTTGTTGACTTCCATCGGCTTCGCAGTAGGAATCGGAAACATTTGGCGTTTTCCATATTTGTGTCAGATCTACGGAGGAGGTGAGTCACATGACTGGTACTCTATACTCTTAAGTATATAGATAGATATTTTTAAATGTATAGATATATATATATTTATATATACTTTACTATTGTAAACACGTCTCTCCACTGTGTTAGTACTTCACTGATCTTTGAATGAACTCATTGAATCTGTGGCTTCAGTGATCGATCAGCTCAAAGTGAGAAGGTCGAAGGTCACGTCCCAACTTGTGACCTTTCTATGTGACCTTTGTTTGTTCGTGATGAGTGGGTTTACTCCGGGAACTCCGGTTTCCTCCCACAGTCCAGAAACATCCAGAGGTTGATTGAGAACCTAAGTGATGGTGTGTGTGTGTGTGTGTGTGTGTGTGTGTGTGTGTGTGTGTGTGTGTTCTGAGACTGACTGGAGTCCTGTCCAGGGTGTCCCCCGCCTCTCACCCCGAGTAGCTGGGAGACTCCAGCACCCCCGCGACCCCTATAGTGGGATAAGTGGCTCGTGATCGAAACAACACGTTTCTTCCGTTGAATCCTCGCGAAGATAAAAGCATGAGAGGTCAGAGGTCAGAGGTCATGTGTTTGCAGGAGCGTTCCTCATCCCGTACCTGCTGGCCCTGGTGTTCGAGGGGCTCCCGCTGCTCTACCTGGAGATGGCCGTGGGTCAGAGGTTCCGCAAGGGAAGCATCGGCGTCTGGAAGTTCATCTCTCCGTACCTGGGCGGAGTCGGTGAGTGACCCGGGAGCGAAAGGTCAAGCGTCCGTGACCCTCTTGGCTCCGCAGGCATGGCGTCGCTGGTGGTGTCGTTCCTGGTGGTGATGTTCTACAACACCATCCTGGCCTGGGTCCTCTGGTACTTCTTCAACTCCTTCCAGGAGCCGCTGCCCTGGAGCCAGTGTCCCTTGAACCAGAACCTGACAGGTCGTGACCTTGACAACGTTGACATTCAATATGACCTTGAAGAAAAATACTTGACGTATCAAAAAAAGAGGATCCAGTAATAAAAGGATGACGCCACACGTTTATCTATATGGACGGATCATCTGGTTCATTATTGCTCCGTTAAATCTTTTATGAGTGACAGGTCACAGGTCACATGACGACTGACAGGTCAGAGGTCACATGACGAAGACACTTTATCACGGTCATGGTGACACGCGTCCTTCAGTCCAACAGATGTTTAAAACCTCATCGTAAAACTCTCATAAAAGTCGGAAGGTTTTAAGTTTCTTCTTCTCGTCGACTCGTGACCTTTAAGAACGACCTTGAGAAAACATCAATGTCATCATTGAATGAATTTAAAGGTTTTTATGCTTTTCATCATTTTTTGAACAATTCAATCTTTTTAAAGTGATTTTTTTTTAAACAGAGTTTGATTTTTTAATTCCAATAATTCGAAAAAAGTTTTTGTTTTTATTCGTATTCTTTTATAACCCTTGAGCTCTAGGTCAAAGGTCAACGACCTCCCTGACCTCCATACATACACACGCAGTGGTGGAGGTCGTTTCAATGTAAAGTTGGTATAAACGAGTCTCCAGACTCAACCAACCAATCATGTGACTTCAGGTCATGTGACTTCAGGTCATGTCACGTCATGTGACTTCAGGTCATGTCACGTCATGTGACTTCAGGTCATGTGACTTCAGGTCATGTCACGTCATGTGACTTCAGGTCATGTGACTTCAGGTCATGTCACGTCATGTGACTTCAGGTCATGTGACTTCAGATTCTCAAATGATTGAATTATTTGAATCAATGATTAAAACAAAATAAAGCATCAATTTAATGTAAAAATCAATTCAAAACAAAAACGTGTGAAAAAGAAATACATTGAAAACATTTGTCAGAAGGTCAAAGGTGTCCTAAGGTGTCTCCCCCTGCAGGCGTGGACCAGGAGTGCAGGAAGAGCACGCCCGTCAACTACTTCTGGTATCGACAGACGCTGAACATCACGAGCAGCATCGAGGTCAGTGGAGACGTTCAGTGGAGGATCGTCGTGTGTCTCGCCAGCGCATGGATGCTCATCTTCATCTGCTTCATCAGAGGCATCAACTCCATGGGGAAGGTGAGCTGGTTAGTTAGGTGAGGTTAGTTAGTTAGTTTAGGTGAGGTGGTTAGTTAGGTGAGGTTAGTTAGTTAGTTTAGGTGAGCTGGTTAGTTAGGTGAGGTTAGGTTAGTTAGTTTAGGTGAGGTGGTTAGTTAGGTGAGGTTAGTTAGTTAGTTTAGGTGAGGTGGTTAGTTAGGTGAGGTTAGTTAGTTTAGGTGAGCTGGTTAGTTAGGTGAGGTTAGGTTAGTTAGGTGAGGTTAGTTAGTTTGTTTAGGTTAGGTTAGTTAGGTGAGGTTAGTTAGGTGAGGTTAGGTTAGTTAGGTGAGGTTAGGTTAGTTAGGTGAGGTTAGGTTAGTTAGGTGAGGTTAGTTAGGTGAGGTTAGGTGAGGTTAGGTTAGTTAGGTGAGGTTAGTTAGGTGAGGTTAGTTAGGTGAGGTTAGGTGAGGTTAGGTTAGTTAGGTGAGGTTAGTTAGGTGAGGTTATGTTAGTTAGGTGAGGTTAGTTAGTTAGGTGAGGTGGTTAGTTAGGTGAGGTTAGTTGGTTAGGTGAGGTTAGTTAGTTAGTTAGGTGAGGTTGGGTTAGTTAGGTGAGGTTAGGTTAGTTAGGTGAGGTGGTTAGTTAGGTGAGGTTAGGTTAGTTAGGTGAGGTTAGTTAGGTGAGGTTAGGTTAGTTAGGTGAGGTGGTTAGTTAGGTGAGGTGGTTAGTTAGGTGAGGTTAGGTTAGTTAGGTGAGGTTAGGTGAGGTTAGGTGAGGTTAGGTTAGTTAGGTGAGGTTAGTTAGGTGAGGTTAGTTAGGTGAGGTTAGTTAGGTGAGGTTAGGTTAGTTAGGTGAGGTGGTTAGTTAGGTGAGGTTAGTTGGTTAGGTGAGGTTAGTTAGTTAGTTAGGTGAGGTTGGGTTAGTTAGGTGAGGTTAGGTTAGTTAGGTGAGGTGGTTAGTTAGGTGAGGTTAGGTTAGTTAGGTGAGGTTAGTTAGGTGAGGTTAGGTTAGTTAGGTGGTTAGTTAGGTGAGGTGGTTAGTTAGGTGAGGTTAGGTTAGTTAGGTGAGGTGAGGTTAGGTGAGGTTAGGTTAGTTAGGTGAGGTTAGTTAGGTGAGGTTAGTTAGGTGAGGTTAGGTGAGGTTAGGTTAGTTAGGTGAGGTTAGTTAGGTGAGGTTATGTTAGTTAGGTGAGGTTAGTTAGTTAGTTAGGTGAGGTGGTTAGTTAGGTGAGGTTAGTTGGTTAGGTGAGGTTAGTTAGTTAGTTAGGTGAGGTTGGGTTAGTTAGGTGAGGTTAGGTTAGTTAGGTGAGGTGGTTAGTTAGGTGAGGTTAGGTTAGTTAGGTGAGGTTAGTTAGGTGAGGTTAGTTAGGTGAGGTGGTTAGTTAGGTGAGGTGGTTAGTTAGGTGAGGTTAGGTTAGTTAGGTGAGGTTAGGTGAGGTTAGGTTAGTTAGGTGAGGTTAGTTAGGTGAGGTTAGGTGAGGTTAGGTTAGTTAGGTGAGGTTAGGTTAGTTAGGTGAGGTTAGTTAGGTGAGGTTAGGTGAGGTTAGGTTAGTAAGGTGAGGTTAGTTAGGTGAGGTTAGTTAGGAGGGGTTAGGTTAGTTAGGTGAGGTTAGTTAGGTGAGGTTAGTTAGGTGAGGTTATGTGAGGTGGTTAGTTTGGTGAGGTTAGGTTAGTTAGGTGAGGTTAGGTTAGTTAGGTGAGGTGGTTAGTTAGGTGAGGTGGTTAGTTAGGTGAGGTTAGGTTAGTTAGGTGAGGTTAGTTAGGTGAGGTTAGGTGAGGTTAGGTTAGTTAGGTGAGGTTAGTTAGGTGAGGTTAGGTGAGGTTAGTTAGGTGAGGTTAGGTTAGTTAGGTGAGGTTAGTTAGGTGAGGTTAGGTTAGTTAGGTGAGGTTAGTTAGGTGAGGTTAGGTGAGGTTAGGTTAGTTAGGTGAGGTTAGTTAGGTGAGGTTAGTTAGGTGAGGTTATGTTAGGTGAGGTTAGGTGAGGTTAGGTTAGTTAGGTGAGGTGAGTTAGGTGAGGTTAGGTTAGTTAGGTGAGGTTAGTTAGATGAGGTTAGTTAGGTGAGGTGGTTAGTTAGGTTAGGTGAGGTTAGGTTAGTTAGGTGAGGTTAGTTAGGTGAGGTTAGTTAGGTGAGGTGGTTAGTTAGGTGAGGTTAGGTGAGGTAAGGTTAGTAAGGTGCGGTCAGTTAGGTGAGGTGAGGTTAGTTAGGTGAGGTTAGTTAGGTGAGGTGAGGTAGAACTTTATTGAAAGGTCAGCGGTTCAGATCCCACGGCAAAGAGTCTCACCGTGACCTTCGACCCTCAGGCCGTGTACGTGACCGCCACCTTCCCGTACCTGGTGCTGACCATCTTCCTGGTGCGAGCGCTGACGCTGCCCGGAGCGCTGGCCGGCCTCAAGTACCTGTTCACGCCCAAAGTACGTGCAACGGTCACCTGGTGGTCGCCGTGGTAACGTGTGTCGTTGCAGTGGGAGGTGCTGATGAACCCCCAGGTGTGGCTCGACGCCTCCACCCAGATCTTCTTCTCGCTCTCCGTGGCCTTCGGAGGATTGATCGCCTTCGCCAGCTACAGCGAGGAGAAGTAAGAGGTCGAGGGTCAGGTCAGGTCAGGTCTTGACCTTCTGCTCCTCAGGAACGACTGCGAGCGCGACGCGGTGGTGGTCGGCGTCATCAACAGCGCGACGTCGCTCTACGGATCCATCTCCATCTTCTCCATCCTGGGCTTCAAGGCCAACAACGCCTTCAACGCCTGCCTGGACGAGTACGTGACGCTCTGGACCTTCACGTCTGAACATCTCGCGCTTTTCATGAGTCGTTTCTGGACTTAAAGTTAATAATAATTAATATTAATGTCAGAAACACAAACACGATTTTAGTTACTTTCAAGTTCTTGAAACTTAAACATCAAACTATGTGTAAAAGAAATAAAACATTTTTAGATTCAATGACACGAACAAAGATGTAAATGATGTCCATCATCAAGAGAAGTTTCTCCTCAAACGCAGGAACATCCTGGAACTGACCAACTACTTTGAGTTCTCGGACCAGAACATCACGTCTCAGAACTACGACTCGTGGGTGGAGTACCTGAACGCCACCCGACCCGAGGACCTGTCCAACGTGCGGCTGCTGCCCTGTGACCTGGACACCTTCCTGGACCAGGTCAGGACGCCCGGCGCTGCTGGACCATCATGTTCTCACGACGTCTCCTCCACAGAGCGCCTCCGGCACCGGCCTGGCCTTCATCGTGTTCACGGAGGCGGTGCTGGAGATGCCGGGATCTCAGGTGTGGGCCATCCTGTTCTTCGTCATGCTCCTCAGCCTGGGCCTCTCCTCCATGTTTGGAAACTTGGAAGGAGTTCTGACCCCCATCAACGACCTGAACCTGGTGCCCAAGTGGCTCCCAGACCAGGCGCTGACCGGTACTGAACACGTTGGACCTTCAAGACGCTCTCTGACGTGTTCCTCCCTCAGGACTGATCTGTTCGCTCGCCTTCCTCCTGTCGCTCATGTTCACGCTCGGCTCCGGGAACTACTGGGTCGAGGTCTTCAACGGATACGTGGGTTCGGTTCCTCTGCTCATCATCGCCTTCTTCGAGCTCATCGGAGTCGTTTATGTTTACGGGATGAAGAAGTAACTCATGTGTGAATGTGTATCCTCTCATCCTCAGCATACAAATCTACTACAGTTTCAGTGACGACATCTACTACACAACAGTTTCAGTGACGACATCTACTACACAACTGCTCTCAGTTTCAGTGACGACATCTACTACACAACCGTTTCAGTGACGACATCTACTACACAACTGCTCTCAGTTTCAGTGACGACATCTACTACACAACAGTTTCAGTGACGACATCTACTACACAACTGCTCTCAGTTTCAGTGACGACATCTACTACACAACAGTTTCAGTGACGACATCTACTACACAACTGCTCTCAGTTTCAGTGACGACATCTACTACACAACAGTTTCAGTGACGACATCTACTACACAACTGCTCTCAGTTTCAGTGACGACATCTACTACACAACTGCTCTCAGTTTCAGTGACGACATCTACTACACAACAGTTTCAGTGACGACATCTACTACACAACAGTTTCAGTGACGACATCTACTACACAACTGCTCTCAGTTTCAGTGACGACATCTACTACACAGCTGCTCTCAGTTTCAGTGATGACATCTACTACACAACTGCTCTCAGTTTCAGTGACGACATCTACTACACAACTGCTCTCAGTGACGACATCTACTACACGACTGCTCTCAGTTTCAGTGACGACATCTACCACACAACTGCTCTCAGTTTCAGTGACGACATCTACTACACAACAGTTTCAGTGACGACATCTACTACACAACTGCTCTCAGTTTCAGTGACGACATCTACTACACAACCGTTTCAGTGACGACATCTACTACACAACTGCTCTCAGTTTCAGTGACGACATCTACTACACAACAGTTTCAGTGACGACATCTACTACACAACTGCTCTCAGTTTCAGTGACGACATCTACTACACAACAGTTTCAGTGACGACATCTACTACACAACTGCTCTCAGTTTCAGTGACGACATCTACTACACAACAGTTTCAGTGACGACATCTACTACACAACTGCTCTCAGTTTCAGTGACGACATCTACTACACAACTGCTCTCAGTTTCAGTGACGACATCTACTACACAACAGTTTCAGTGACGACATCTACTACACAACAGTTTCAGTGACGACATCTACTACACAACTGCTCTCAGTTTCAGTGACGACATCTACTACACAACCGTTTCAGTGACGACATCTACTACACAACTGCTCTCAGTTTCAGTGACGACATCTACTACACAACAGTTTCAGTGACGACATCTACTACACAACTGCTCTCAGTTTCAGTGACGACATCTACTACACAACAGTTTCAGTGACGACATCTACTACACAACTGCTCTCAGTTTCAGTGACGACATTTACTACACAACTGCTCTCAGTTTCAGTGACGACATCTACTACACGACTGCTCTCAGTTTCAGTGACAACATCTACTACACAACAGTTTCAGTGACGACATCTACTACACAACTGCTCTCAGTTTCAGTGACGACATCTACTACACAGCTGCTCTCAGTTTCAGTGATGACATCTACTACACAACTGCTCTCAGTTTCAGTGACGACATCTACTACACAACTGCTCTCAGTGACGACATCTACTACACGACTGCTCTCAGTTTCAGTGACGACATCTACTACACAACTGCTCTCAGTTTCAGTGACGACATCTACTACACAACTGCTCTCAGTTTCAGTGACGACATCTACTACACGACTGCTCTCAGTTTCAGTGACGACATCTACTACACGACTGCTCTCAGTTTCAGTGACGACATCTACTACACAACTGCTCTCAGTTTCAGTGACGACATCTACTACACGACTGCTCTCAGTTTCAGTGACGACATCTACTACACAACTGCTCCCAGTTTCAGTGACGACATCTACTACACAACTGCTCTCAGTGACGACATCTACTACACGACTGCTCTCAGTTTCAGTGACGACATCTACTACAAGACTGCTCTCAGTTTCAGTGACGACATCTACTACACAACTGCTCTCAGTTTCAGTGAGGACATGTACTACACAACTGCTCTCAGTTTCAGTGACGACATCTACTACACGACTGCTCTCAGTTTCAGTGACGACATCTACTACACGACTGCTCTCAGTTTCAGTGACGACATCTACTACACAACTGCTCTCAGTTTCAGTGACGACATCTACTACACAACTGCTCTCAGTTTCAGTGACGACATCTACTACACAACTGCTCTCAGTTTCAGTGACGACATCTACTACACAACTGCTCTCAGTTTCAGTGACGACATCTACTACACAGCTGCTCTCAGTTTCAGTGACGACATCTACTACACAACTGCTCTCAGTTTCAGTGACGACATCTACTACACAACTGCTCTCAGTTTCAGTGACGACATCTACTACACAACTGCTCCCAGTTTCAGTGACGACATCTACTACACAACTGCTCTCAGTTTCAGTGACGACATCTACTACACAACTGCTCTCAGTTTCAGTGACGACATCTACTACACAACTGCTCTCAGTTTCAGTGACGACATCTACTACACAACTGCTCTCAGTTTCAGTGACGACATCTACTACACAACTGCTCTCAGTTTCAGTGACGACATCTACTACACAACTGCTCTCAGTTTCAGTGACGACATCTACTACACAACTGCTCTCAGTTTCAGTGACGACATCTACTACACAACTACTCTCAGTTTCAGTGACGACATCTACTACACAACTGCTCTCAGTTTCAGTGACGACATCTACTACACAACTGCTCTCAGTTTCAGTGACGACATCTACTACACAACTGCTCTCAGTTTCAGTGACGACATCTACTACACAACTGCTCTCAGTTTCAGTGACGACATCTACTACACAACTGCTCTCAGTTTCAGTGACGACATCTACTACACAACTACTCTCAGTTTCAGTGACGACATCTACTACACAACTGCTCTCAGTTTCAGTGACGACATCTACTACACAACTGCTCTCAGTTTCAGTGACGACATCTACTACACAACTACTCTCAGTTTCAGTGACGACATCTACTACACAACTGCTCTCAGTTTCAGTGACGACATCTACTACACAACTGCTCTCAGTTTCAGTGACGACATCTACTACACGACTGCTCTCAGTTTCAGTGACGACATCTACTACACAACTGCTCTCAGTTTCAGTGACGACATCTACTACACAACTGCTCTCAGTTTCAGTGACGACATCTACTACACGACTGCTCTCAGTTTCAGTGACGACATCTACTACACAACTACTCTCAGTTTCAGTGACGACATCTACTACACGACTGCTCTCAGTTTCAGTGACGACATCTACTACACAACTACTCTCAGTTTCAGTGACGACATCTACTACACGACTGCTCTCAGTTTCAGTGACGACATCTACTACACAACTGCTCTCAGTTTCAGTGACGACATCTACTACACGACTGCTCTCAGTTTCAGTGACGACATCTACTACACGACTGCTCTCAGTTTCAGTGACGACATCTACTACACGACTGCTCTCAGTTTCAGTGACGACATCTACTACACAACTACTCTCAGTTTCAGTGACGACATCTACTACACGACTGCTCCCAGTTTCAGTGACGACATCTACTACACAACTACTCTCAGTTTCAGTGACGACATCTACTACACGACTGCTCTCAGTTTCAGTGACGACATCTACTACACGACTGCTCTCAGTTTCAGTGACGACATCTACTACACAACTACTCTCAGTTTCAGTGACGACATCTACTACACGACTGCTCTCAGTTTCAGTGACGACATCTACTACACAACTGCTCTCAGTTTCAGTGACGACATCTACTACACAGCTGCTCTCAGTTTCAGTGACGACATCTACTACACAACTGCTCTCAGTTTCAGTGACGACATCTACTACACAACTGCTCTCAGTTTCAGTGACGACATCTACTACACAACTGCTCCCAGTTTCAGTGACGACATCTACTACACAACTGCTCTCAGTTTCAGTGACGACATCTACTACACAACTGCTCTCAGTTTCAGTGACGACATCTACTACACAACTACTCTCAGTTTCAGTGACGACATCTACTACACGACTGCTCTCAGTTTCAGTGACGACATCTACTACACAACTGCTCTCAGTTTCAGTGACGACATCTACTACACGACTGCTCTCAGTTTCAGTGACGACATCTACTACACAACTGCTCTCAGTTTCAGTGACGACATCTACTACACAACTACTCTCAGTTTCAGTGACGACATCTACTACACGACTGCTCCCAGTTTCAGTGACGACATCTACTACACAACTACTCTCAGTTTCAGTGACGACATCTACTACACGACTGCTCCCAGTTTCAGTGACGACATCTACTACACAACTACTCTCAGTTTCAGTGACGACATCTACTACACGACTGCTCCCAGTTTCAGTGACGACATCTACTACACAACTACTCTCAGTTTCAGTGACGACATCTACTACACGACTGCTCTCAGTTTCAGTGACGACATCTACTACACAACTGCTCTCAGTTTCAGTGACGACATCTACTACACGACTGCTCTCAGTTTCAGTGACGACATCTACTACACAACTGCTCTCAGTTTCAGTGACGACATCTACTACACGACTGCTCTCAGTTTCAGTGACGACATCTACTACACAACTGCTCTCAGTTTCAGTGACGACATCTACTACACAACTACTCTCAGTTTCAGTGACGACATCTACTACACGACTGCTCCCAGTTTCAGTGACGACATCTACTACACAACTACTCTCAGTTTCAGTGACGACATCTACTACACGACTGCTCCCAGTTTCAGTGACGACATCTACTACACAACTACTCTCAGTTTCAGTGACGACATCTACTACACGACTGCTCCCAGTTTCAGTGACGACATCTACTACACAACTACTCTCAGTTTCAGTGACGACATCTACTACACGACTGCTCTCAGTTTCAGTGACGACATCTACTACACAACTGCTCTCAGTTTCAGTGACGACATCTACTACACGACTGCTCTCAGTTTCAGTGACGACATCTACTACACAACTGCTCTCAGTTTCAGTGACGACATCTACTACACAACTGCTCTCAGTTTCAGTGACGACATCTACTACACAACTGCTCTCAGTTTCAGTGACGACATCTACTACACGACTGCTCCCAGTTTCAGTGACGACATCTACTACACAACTACTCTCAGTTTCAGTGACGACATCTACTACACGACTGCTCTCAGTTTCAGTGACGACATCTACTACACAACTGCTCTCAGTTTCAGTGACGACATCTACTACACAGCTGCTCTCAGTTTCAGTGACGACATCTACTACACGACTGCTCTCAGTTTCAGTGACGACATCTACTACACGACTGCTCCCAGTTTCAGTGACGACATCTACTACACAACTACTCTCAGTTTCAGTGACGACATCTACTACACGACTGCTCTCAGTTTCAGTGACGACATCTACTACACGACTGCTCCCAGTTTCAGTGACGACATCTACTACACAACTACTCTCAGTTTCAGTGACGACATCTACTACACGACTGCTCTCAGTTTCAGTGACGACATCTACTACACAACTGCTCTCAGTTTCAGTGACGACATCTACTACACGACTGCTCTCAGTTTCAGTGACGACATCTACTACACAACTGCTCTCAGTTTCAGTGACGACATCTACTACACAACTGCTCTCAGTTTCAGTGACGACATCTACTACACAACTGCTCTCAGTTTCAGTGACGACATCTACTACACGACTGCTCCCAGTTTCAGTGACGACATCTACTACACAACTACTCTCAGTTTCAGTGACGACATCTACTACACGACTGCTCTCAGTTTCAGTGACGACATCTACTACACAACTGCTCTCAGTTTCAGTGACGACATCTACTACACGACTGCTCTCAGTTTCAGTGACGACATCTACTACACAACTGCTCTCAGTTTCAGTGACGACATCTACTACACAACTGCTCTCAGTTTCAGTGACGACATCTACTACATGACTGGAAGGCGTCCGAACCTGTACTGGAGGATGTGCTGGATGGTCATCAGTCCGCTGCTGCTCTTGTGTGTGTTGCTGTCATTCGTGGTCCTTCAGGTGCAGAAACATCCCAACTATCCTTCCTGGAATCCTCTCTACGTGAGTCACTGGAGCTTCAACTTTAATGATCCACAAATGATTCATAGACGTGAACATTTAACTCACTTTAATTCAATATGAAATCATTGTCACACCAGACGTCACTAACAGATATTGTGAGACTCACACACAGACTCACACCATCCTCTCGTGCAGGAGATGTTCCCTCACACACACACTCACACACAGACTCACACACAGACTCACACAGACTCACACCATCCTCTCGTGCAGGAGATGTTCCCTCACACACAGACTCACACACCGACTCACACAGACTCACACAGACTCACACCATCCTCTCGTGCAGGAGATGTTCCCTCACACACAGACTCACACACCGACTCACACAGACTCACACAGACTCACACCATCCTCTCGTGCAGGAGATGTTCCCTCACACACAGACTCACACAGACTCACACCATCCTCTCGTGCAGGAGATGTTCCCTCACACACAGACTCACACACCGACTCACACAGACTCACACAGACTCACACCATCCTCTCGTGCAGGAGATGTTCCCTCACACACACACTCACACACAGACTCACACACAGACTCACACACAGACTCACACCATCCTCTCGTGCAGGAGATGTTCCCTCACACACAGACTCACACAGACTCACACCATCCTCTCGTGCAGGAGATGTTCCCTCACACACAGACTCACACAGACTCACACCATCCTCTCGTGCAGGAGATGTTCCCTCACACACAGACTCACACCATCCTCTCGTGCAGGAGATGTTCCCTCAGACGGAGATGAAGCCGTACCCAGACTGGGTCTTCTCCATCATCGTGCTGCTGTCGTCGCTGCCGGTCGTGTCCATCCCTCTGGTGTTTCTCTACCAACTCTGCAGCTTCTCCAGCTTCTCCAGGAACAAGGACTTGAAGCCACGACTGAACCTCGGCTTCCAGAGCGACTTGGAGAAATACGACCAACAACACATGTAGACTCTGACCCGTGAAGGTGGAGCAGGTTCTGGTTCTGGACATGGAGCGTCAATCAAAGTCCAAAGGTCGTGGGTTCGAAGGTGAAGTTCAGCTGCTGCTCGTCTTCACCATGTTGGCTCCAGTCGTGGACCAGCAGGACAACGAGGTCCTGGACTCAGTGACCCGCCGGACGGAGGCCACCCTCAGATCTCCAAGACTGCACTCCAGGCTCCGCCTTCCTGTCGAGTTCATGATGTAAACAATGATGTAAACAATGATGTAAACAATGATTTAAACAATGATTGATGTAAACAATGATGTAAACAATGATTTAAACAATGATTGATTTAAACAATGATGTAAACAATGATTGATGTAAACAATGATGTAAACAATGTTGTAAACAATGATTGATGTAAACAATGATTTAAACAATGATTTAAACAATGATTGATGTAAACAATGATGTAAACAATGATGTAAACAATGATGTAAACAATGATTGATGTAAACAATGATGTAAACAATGATGTAAACGATGATGTAAACAATGATTGATGTAAACAATGATGTAAACGATGATGTAAACAATGATTGATGTAAACAATGATGTAAACAATGATGTAAACAATGACGTAAATGATGATGTAAACAATGATGTAAACAATGATGTAAACAATGATTTAAGAACGAGCTTCGTCGCATTCATGACTCGTACACATCCACACACAACGTGATTCAAATACTTTAATGACACGTACACACACGTACACACACGTACACACACGTACACACACACGTACACACACACGTACACACACACATTTCTTTCACATTTTTTTCAGTTTATATTTTATTGAATATTGTTTTTATTGTTTAAGTTATTTGTGATCTGGTCTAGAAAAGCTCTCTATAAATATTACTTACTAACTTACACACGTACACACACGTGTACACACACGTATACACACACGTATACACACACGTATACACACACGCACTAGTATAATAGGTGTGTGTTGAGAGTTCATACTTTTGTGTAGATGCAGAAAAACATTCTTGTACAGACGACGATGTTTGTTCAACGTCTTGATGAACGAGGAGCAGAAGATCAGCTGCACACACTGTAACACACTGTTGTGTTGTCCTGAAAGTACACAACACACACACTGTCACACACTGTTGTGTTGTCCTGAAAGTACACAACACACACACTGTAACACACTGTTGTGTTGTCCTGAAAGTACACAACACACACACTGTAACACACTGTTGTGTTGTCCTGAAAGTACACAACACACACACTGTAACACACTGTTGTGTTGTCCTGAAAGTACACAACACACACACTGTCACACACTGTTGTGTTGTCCTGAAAGTACACAACACACACTGTAACACACTGTTGTGTTGTCCTGAAAGTACACAACACACACACTGTAACACACTGTTGTGTTGTCCTGAAAGTACACAACACACACTGTAACACACTGTTGTGTTGTCCTGAAAGTACACAACACATACACTGTCACACACTGTTGTGTTGTCCTGAAAGTACACAACACACACACTGTCACACACTGTTGTGTTGTCCTGAAAGTACACAACACACACTGTTGTGTTGTCCTGAAAGAACACAACACACACACTGTAACACACTGTTGTGTTTTCCTGAAAGTACACAACACACACTGTCACACACTGTTGTGTTGTCCTGAAAGTACACAACACACACACTGTCACACACTGTTGTGTTGTCCTGAAAGTACACAACACACACACTGTAACACACTGTTGTGTTGTCCTGAAAGTACACAACACACACACTGTTGTGTTGACCTGAAAGTACACAACACACACACTGTAACACACTGTTGTGTTGACCTGAGAGTACACAACACACACACTGTAACACACTGTCGTGTTGTCCTGAAAGTACACAACACACACACTGTAACACACTGTTGTGTTGTCCTGAAAGTACACAACACACACTGTAACACACTGTTGTGTTGTCCTGAAAGTACACAACACACACAATGTAACACACTGTTGTGTTGTCCTGAAAGTACACAACACACACACTGTAACACACTGTTGTGTTGTCCTGAAAGTACACAACACACAAACTGTAACACACTGTTGTGGTGTCCTGAAAGTACACAACACACAAACTGTAACACACTGTTGTGTTGTCCTGAAAGTACACAACACACACAATGTAACACACTGTTGTGTTGTCCTGAAAGTACACAACACACAAACTGTAACACACTGTTGTGTTGTCCTGAAAGAACACAACACACAAACTGTAACACACTGTTGTGTTGTCCTGAAAGTACACAACACACAAACTGTAACACACTGTTGTGTTGTCCTGAAAGTACACAACACACAAACTGTAACACACTGTTGTGTTGTCCTGAAAGTACACAACACACACACTGTAACACACTGTTGTGTTGTCCTGAAAGTACACAACACACAAACTGTAACACACTGTTGTGTTGTCCTGAAAGTACACAACACACAAACTGTAACACACTGTTGTGTTGTCCTGAAAGTACACAACACACAAACTGTAACACACTGTTGTGTTGTCCTGAAAGTACACAACACACAAACTGTAACACACTGTTACTGTTACTGTCACATATTTAGAGTAAGTATGAGGTGTTGTTACTGCCACATATCTAGAGTATGTATGAGGTGTTGTTACTGCCACATATCTAGAGTATGTATGAGGTGTTGTTACTGCCACATATCTAGAGTATGTATGAGGTGTTGTTACTGCCACATATCTAGAGTAAGTATGAGGTTTTGTTACTGCCACATATCTAGAGTATGTATGAGGTGTTGTTACTGCCACATATCTAGAGTATGTATGAGGTGTTGTTACTGCCACATATCTAGAGTATGAGGTTTTGTTACTGCCACATATCTAGAGTACGTATGAGGTGTTGTTACTGCCACATATCTAGAGTAAGTATGAGGTGTTGTTACTGCCACATATCTAGAGTACGTATGAGGTGTTGTTACTGCCACATATCTAGAGTACGTATGAGGTGTTGTTACTGCCACATATCTAGAGTAAGTATGAGGTGTTGTTACTGCCACATATCTAGAGTACGTATGAGGTGTTGTTACTGCCACATATCTAGAGTATGTATGAGGTGTTGTTACTGCCACATATCTAGAGTACGTATGAGGTGTTGTTACTGCCACATATCTAGAGTACGTATGAGGTGTTGTTACTGCCACATATCTAGAGTACGTATGAGGTGTTGTTACTGCCACATATCTAGAGTATGTATGAGGTGTTGTTACTGCCACATATCTAGAGTATGTATGAGGTGTTGTTACTGCCACATATCTAGAGTACGTATGAGGTGTTGTTACTGCCACATATCTAGAGTATGTATGAGGTGTTGTTACTGCTCCATGACAAGAGACGGTGCAGTTGCCTCGGTTCATCCGTCCGATCCGTCTGCTGGTGAAGTCCATCATATCTTGAATCATGTGCAGGAAGTAAAGCGGATTCTTCACAACCGTCTGACCGAAGGGCAAACTCTGGGCGTACAAATGGAACCTGGAGAGAGAGATGTTTGTAAACTAGAACCTGAGACATGATGTTCAACAGAGACTCATGTTCATGACAAACATCAGTAGAATCACCTGCAGGCCTGAAGCTGCACCATCTGGTAGATGTTCTGGTAAACAGCTTCCACGGAGTTGGTCTGTGAGGCAAAAGGATTCCTTTAATGACATGTTTCCATCCTTCTATCCTTCCATCCATCCATCATCCGTCCATCCATCCTTCCATCCATCCTTCCATCCATCCATCTATCCTTCCTTCCTTCCATCCATCCATCCATCCATCTATCCTTCCATCCATCCTTCCATCCATCTATCCTTCCATCCATCCTTCCATCCATCCATCCATCCATCCATCATCCATCCATCATCCATCATCCATCATCCATCCATCCATCCTTCCTTCCATCCATCATCCATCCATCCATCCTTCCATCCATCCTTCCTTCTATCCTTCCATCCATCCATCATCCGTCCATCCATCCATCCATCCTTCCTTCCATCCATCCATCCATCATCCATCCTTCCATCCTTCCATCCATCCATCCTTCCATCCATCCATCCATCATCAATCCTTCCTTCCATCCATCCATCCATCCATCAATCCATCCATCCATCCTTCCATCCATCCATCCATCTATCCTTCCTTCTATCCTTCCATCCATCCATCATCCGTCCATCCATCCTTCCATCCATCCTTCCTTCCATCCATCCATCCATCCATCCATCTATCCTTCCTTCCTTCCATCCATCCATCCATCCATCTATCCTTCCATCCATCCATCCATCCATCCATCATCCATCCATCATCCATCCATCCATCCTTCCTTCCATCCATCCATCCATCATCCATCCATCCATCCATCCTTCCATCCATCCTTCCTTCTATCCTTCCATCCATCCATCATCCGTCCATCCATCCATCCTTCTATCCTTCCATCTAAAGATAATGTGACACTAGTTTAGTGACAGCAATAAAAACACAAAAGATTAATTATGCAAAAAAAACTTCAATATGTTCTTTCAAGTTAAGTCGATAGAATGAAGATTATATTTGAATGATTAATGAAAGTTGATGCTTGAGCTGAGACCCCGTGACCCCGTGACCCCGTGACCCCGAGACCCCGAGACCCCGAGACCCCGTGACCCCGTGACCCCGTGACCCCGTGACCCCGTGACCCCGTGACCCCGTGACCCCGTGACTCCGTGACTCGTGACTCGTGACTCGTGACTCGTGACTCGTGACTCGTGACTCGTGACTCGTGACTCGTGACTCGTGACTCGTGACTCGTGACCCGTGACCCCGTGACCCCGTGACCCCGTGACTCCGTGACTCCGTGACTCCGTGACTCCGTGACTCAGTGACTCGTGACTCAGTGACTCAGTGACTCAGTGACTCGTGACTCAGTGACTCAGTGACTCAGTGACTCAGTGACTCCGTGACTCCGTGACTCCGTGACTCAGTGACTCGTGACTCGTGACTCAGTGACTCAGTGACTCGTGACTCGTGACTCGTGACTCAGTGACTCGTGACTCGTGACTCGTGACTCAGTGACTCAGTGACTCGTGACTCGTGACTCGTGACTCAGTGACTCGTGACTCGTGACTCGTGACTCGTGACTCAGTGACTCGTGACTCGTGACTCGTGACTCGTGACTCGTGACTCGTGACTCAGTGACTCAGTGACTCGTGACTCGTGACTCGTGACTCAGTGACTCGTGACTCGTGACTCGTGACTCAGTGACTCGTGACTCGTGACTCGTGACTCGTGACTCGTGACTCAGTGACTCGTGACTCGTGACTCGTGACTCAGTGACTCGTGACTCGTGACTCGTGACTCGTGACTCAGTGACTCGTGACTCAGTGACTCAGGACTCGTGACTCATGAGTCACATTCACTGAAGGTCAAGAAAACTCTGGTCTTTATAGAAGAAAATATACGTCAAAACAAACTCAAACAAATTCCAAACATATACATGACTTTTAATTCAAAAAGTGAACTTTGTGATTTATGACGAGCAAACATTATGATATATATATATATTATTATTATGAGCAAACACACAAACGCACACACACACAAACACACAAACGCACACACAAAACATTGTGAAAACATTACACAATTAAATATTAATTGTCAACATTGAATGGAACTGAAGGCTGAAGGCAGCGTCATGTTAGTCAGACTTTTGATTAACAAGAACTCTTTTAAAAACTAACAAAAACCTGATCTAACATATAAACATGAACCTGATGGAGTCACGTATCTGATTGACAGGTGACATAGAACTAGAATGAACAGACTCTAGAACATTAAACTACACACTCTGTTCATTCTAGTTCTACCTCAACATTAATGTGTCAAATACAGAGTGTGTAGTTTAATGTTCTAGAGTCTGTTCATTCTAGTTCTACCTCAACATTAATGTGTCAAATACAGAGTGTGTAGTTTAATGTTCTAGAGTCTGTTCATTCTAGTTCTACCTCAACATTAATGTGTCAAATACAGAGTGTGTAGTTTAATGTTCTAGAGTCTGTTCATTCTAGTTCTACCTCAACATTGATGTGTCAAATACAGAGTGTGTAGTTTAATGTTCTAGAGTCTGTTCATTCTAGTTCTACCTCAACATTGATGTGTCAAATACAGAGTGTGTAGTTTAATGTTCTAGAGTCTGTTCATTCTAGTTCTACCTCAACATTAATGTGTCAAATACAGAGTGTGTAGTTTAATGTTCTAGTCTGTTCATTCTAGTTCTACATCAACATTGATGTGTCAAATACAGAGTGTGTAGTTTAATGTTCTAGAGTCTGTTCATTCTAGTTCTACCTCAACATTGATGTGTCAAATACAGAGTGTGTAGTTTAATGTTCTAGTCTGTTCATTCTAGTTCTACCTCAACATTGATGTGTCAAATACAGAGTGTGTAGTTTAATGTTCTAGAGTCTGTTCATTCTAGTTCTACCTCAACATTGATGTGTCAAATACAGAGTGTGTAGTTTAATGTTCTAGAGTCTGTTCATTCTAGTTCTACCTCAACATTGATGTGTCAAATACAGAGTGTGTAGTTTAATGTTCTAGAGTCTGTTCATTCTAGTTCTACCTCAACATTGATGTGTCAAATACAGAGTGTGTAGTTTAATGTTCTAGAGTCTGTTCATTCTAGTTCTACCTCAACATTAATGTGTCAAATACAGAGTGTGTAGTTTAATGTTCTAGAGTCTGTTCATTCTAGTTCTACCTCAACATTGATGTGTCAAATACAGAGTGTGTAGTTTAATGTTCTAGAGTCTGTTCATTCTAGTTCTACCTCAACATTGATGTGTCAAATACAGAGTGTGTAGTTTAATGTTCGAGAGTCTGTTCATTCTAGTTCTACCTCAACATTGATGTGTCAAATACAGACTCTAGAACATTAAAGTACACACTGTATTTGAGGCTGTAGTGCTGAAGGTGAGAGTTCCTGGCAGAGCGTAAATGAAAATGACCTCAGAGCATCTGAACATCATGTTATTATACAATGTGTTGTCATGTTATTATATGTTGATATGTTCAGTCACATGTATGTTGTCATGTTATTATATGTTGACATGTTCAGTCACATGTATGTTGATATGTTATTATATGTTGACATGTTCAGTCACACATGTATGTTGTCATGTTATTATACTATGTTCAGTCACACGTATGTTTTCATGTCATACTATGTTCAGTCACACGTATGTTGTCATGTTATTATACTATGTTCAGTCACACGTATGTTGTCATGTTATTATACTATGTTCAGTCACACGTATGTTGTCATGTTATTATACTATGTTCAGTCACACGTATGTTGTCATGTTATTATACTATGTTCAGTCACACGTATGTTGTCATGTTATTATACTATGTTCAGTCACACGTATGTTGTCATGTTATTATACTATGTTCAGTCACACGTATGTTGTCATGTTATTATACTTTGACATGTTTAGTCACACGTATGTTGTCATGTTATTATACTTTGACATGTTCAGTCACACGTATGTTGTCATGTTATCATATGTTGACATATTCAGTCACACATGTGTTGTCATGTTATTATATGTTGACATGTTCAGTCACATGTATGTTGTCATGTTATTATACTATGTTCAGTCACACGTATGTTTTCATGTAATTATACTATGTTCAGTCACACATGTGTTGTCATGTTATTATATGTTGACATGTTCAGTCACACGTATGTTCTCATGTAATTATACTATGTTCAGTCACATGTATGCTGTCATGTTATTATACTATGTTCAGTCACACGTATGTTTTCATGTTATTATACTATGTTCAGTCACACGTATGTTTTCATGTTATTATACTATGTTCAGTCACACGTATGCTGTCATGTTATTATACTATGTTCAGTCACACGTATGTTTGCATGTTATTATACTATGTTCAGTCACACGTATGTTTTCATGTTATTATACTATGTTCAGTCACACGTATGTTTTCATGTAGTTATACTATGTTCAGTCACATATGTGTTGTCATGTTATTATACTTTGACATGTTCAGTCACATGTGTTGTCATCTTATTATACTTTGACATGTTCAGTCACACATGTGTTGTCATGTTATTATACTTTGACATGTTCAGTCACACGTATGTTGTCATGTTATTGTATGTTGACATGTTCAGTCACACGTATGTTGTCATGTTATTATATGTTGACATGTTCAGTCACACGTGTGTTTTCATGTTATTATATGTTTACATGTTCAGTCACACATGTGTTGTCGTGTTATTATACTTTGACATGTTCAGTCACACATGTGTTGTCATGTTATTGTATGTTGACATGTTTTGTCACACGTGTGTTTTCATGTTATTATATGTTTACATGTTCAGTCACACGTGTGTTTTCATGTTATTATATGTTTACATGTTCAGTCACAGGTATGTTGTCATGTTATTATATGTTGACATGTTCAGTCACACTTATGTTGTCATGTTATTATATGTTGACATGTTCAGTCACACGTGTGTTTTCATGTTATTATACTTTGACATGTTCAGTCACATGTATGTTGTCATGTTATTATATGTTGACATGTTATTATATGTTGTCATGTTATTATATGTTGTCATGTTATTATATGTTGTCATGTTATTATATGTTGTCATGTTATCATATGTTGTCATGTTATTATATGTTGTCATGTTATCATATGTTGTCATGTTATCATATGTTGACATGTTATTATATGTTGTCACGTTATTATATGTTGTCACGTTATCATTTGTTGTCATGTTATCATATGTTGTCGTGTTATTATATGTTGTCATGTTATCATATGTTGTCATGTTATCATATGTTGTCATGTTATTATATGTTGTCATGTTATCATATGTTGTCATGTTATTATATTTTGTCATGTTATCATATGTTGTCATGTTATCATATGTTGTCATGTTAGCATATGTTGTCATGTTATCATTTGTTGTCATGTTATCATATGTTGTCATGTTATCATATGTTGTCATGTTATTATATGTTATCATGCTATCATATGTTGTCATGTTATTATATGTTGTCATGTTATTATATGTTGTCATGTTATTATATGTTGTCATGTTATCATATGTTGTCATGTTATTATATGTTGTCATGTTATTATATGTTGTCATGTTATTATATGTTTTCATGTTATTATATGTTGTCATGTTATTATATGTTGTCATGTTATCATATGTTGTCATGTTATTATATGTTGTCATGTTATTATATGTTTTCATGTTATTATATGTTGTCATGTTATTATATGTTGTCATGTTATCATATATTGTCATGTTATCATATGTTGTCATGTTATCATATGTTGTCATGTTATTATATGTTGTCATGTTATTATATGTTGTCATGTTATCATATATTGTCATGTTATCATATGTTGTCATGTTATCATATGTTGTCATGTTATCATATGTTGTCATGTTATTATATGTTGTCATGTTATTATATGTTGTCATGTTATCATATGTTGTCATGTTATCATATGTTGTCATGTTATCATATGTTGTCATGTTATCATATGTTTTCATGTTATCATATGTTGACATGTTATCATATGTTGTCATGTTATCATATGTTGACATGTTATCATATGTTGACATGTTATTATATGTTGACATGTTATCATATGTTGTCATGTTATCATATGTTGACATGTTATCATATGTTGTCATGTTATCATATGTTGTCATGTTATTATATGTTGTCATGTTATCATATGTTGTCATGTTATTATACGTTGTCATGTTATTATATGTTGTCATGTTATCATATGTTGTCATGTTATCATATGTTTTCATGTTATCATATGTTGACATGTTATCATATGTTGTCATGTTATCATATGTTGACATGTTATCATATGTTGACATGTTATTATATGTTGACATGTTATCATATGTTGTCATGTTATCATATGTTGACATGTTATCATATGTTGTCATGTTATTATATGTTGTCATGTTATCATATGTTGTCATGTTATCATATGTTGTCACGTTATTATATGTTGTCACGTTATCATTTGTTGTCATGTTATCATATGTTGTCGTGTTATTATATGTTGTCATGTTATCATATGTTGTCATGTTATCATATGTTGTCATGTTATCATATGTTGTCATGTTATTATATGTTGTCATGTTATCATATGTTGTCATGTTATCATATGTTGTCATGTTATTATATTTTGTCATGTTATCATATGTTGTCATGTTATCATATGTTGTCATGTTATCATATGTTGTCATGTTATCATATGTTGTCATGTTATCATTTGTTGTCATGTTATCATATGTTGTCATGTTATCATATGTTGTCATGTTATTATATGTTGTCATGCTATCATATGTTGTCATGTTATTATATGTTGTCATGTTATTATATGTTGTCATGTTATTATATGTTGTCATGTTATTATATGTTGTCATGTTATCATATGTTGTCATGTTATTATATGTTGTCATGTTATTATATGTTTTCATGTTATTATATGTTGTCATGTTATTATATGTTGTCATGTTATCATATGTTGTCATGTTATCATATATTGTCATGTTATCATATGTTGTCATGTTATTATATGTTGTCATGTTATTATATGTTGTCATGTTATCATATGTTGTCATGTTATCATATGTTGTCATGTTATTATATGTTGTCATGTTATCATATGTTGTCATGTTATCATATGTTGTCATGTTATCATATGTTTTCATGTTATCATATGTTGACATGTTATCATATGTTGTCATGTTATCATATGTTGACATGTTATCATATGTTGACATGTTATTATATGTTGACATGTTATCATATGTTGTCATGTTATCATATGTTGACATGTTATCATATGTTGTCATGTTATCATATGTTGTCATGTTATTATATGTTGTCATGTTATCATATGTTGTCATGTTATTATACGTTGTCATGTTATTATACGTTGTCATGTTATCATATGTTGTCATGTTATCATATGTTTTCATGTTATCATATGTTGACATGTTATCATATGTTGTCATGTTATCATATGTTGACATGTTATCATATGTTGACATGTTATCATATGTTGACATGTTATCATATGTTGTCATGTTATCATATGTTGACATGTTATCATATGTTGTCATGTTATTATATGTTGTCATGTTATCATATGTTGTCATGTTATTATATGTTGTCATGTTATTATATGTTGACATGTTATCATATGTTGTCATGTTATCATATGTTGACATGTTATCATATGTTGACATGTTATCATATGTTGTCATGTTATTATATGTTGTCATGTTATTATATGTTGACATGTTATCATATGTTGTCATGTTATCATATGTTGACATGTTATCATATGTTGACATGTTATCATATGTTGTCATGTTATTATATGTTGTCATGTTATCATATGTTGTCATGTTATTATATGTTGTCATGTTATCATATGTTGTCATATTATCATATGTTTTCATGTTATTATATGTTGTCATGTTATCATATGTTTTCATGTTATTATATGTTGTCATGTTATCATATGTTGTCATGTTATCATATGTTTTCATGTTATTATATGTTGTCATGTTATTATATGTTGTCATGTTATCATATGTTGTCATATTATCATATGTTTTCATGTTATTATATGTTGTCATATTATCATATGTTTTCATGTTATTATATGTTGTCATGTTATCATATGTTTTCATGTTATTATATGTTGTCATGTTATTATATGTTGTCATGTTATCATATGTTTTCATGTTAGCACACATCCTCCTCTGAACCTCCCTCACCTTGAGGTCCATGAACAGGACGTGGATCTGCAGCCTGAGGATGTTCATCAGTTTCCTCCTCATCTGTTGCCCGGCTGAGCAGACGGAGCCCAGAGTGAGGCTGTAGCGCAGAGACACACCTGTGTAGCTGGGAGAGCAAACACTCAGTGGACAGAGATCTTCACGAGCAGGTCTTCAAGAGTCGTGAAGGTTCAGGAAGCCACACCTGGAATAATCCCTGTAGACGTGCAGCGACTGTGTGTCCAGCAGCAAACCACACCAGGGGAAGAGGGAGTGACGCGGCAGGGTGTCAGTGGTAGGATGAGGCCTGCAGGATGTTTGGAAGTTGGACACCACCTTCTGGTGGTTGACTTCAAGTCCGTACTCCGGCACACCTGCCAGCAAAGTCCTACAGAACCGGATGAGACCAGTGTGTTTGCCGGACATACAGTAAGTCTGTTGACACGAGTCCAACTCACGCCAGAAAAGACTCTGCTCTCCATCTTTCTGTCGTGATCAGCAGGAAGTCATCGATCAGCCTCATCAAACATCTGCGCACATGTGAAGAAGAGTAAACAACTGGCTCCCCCTGCTGGCGACACAACACAACTGTTCTGAGGACAAACGTACACTTTGTTTTTAGGAAGATCTTGAAATAGCGAGTTCTCCATGTGACCATAGCAGAGGCAGCAGAGCAGACTGGACAGCACAGATCCCTGAGGGACGCCTTGACCTTGACGGTACATCCTGCAAAACACACAGAATCCAGAGTCCAGAATAAAATACATGAAATCAATAAATGAAAACATGGAGGTTAACAGGACTGTGTATTGACATAAGTTTCTGTTTATATAATACATTTTCTAATATATAATCTTGGAGAAGGTGGTGTCTGAGCAGCTGTCTTTGTTCCTGGATCAGAGCGACATCCATGAGAAGTTTCAGTCTGGCTTCCGTAAACATCTACGGAGACAGCTTTATTGAAAGTGTCCAGTGACATCATGATGTTCTGGTTCTGTTGGATCTGTCCTCAGCCTTTGACACAGTTGAACCAGATCCTGCTGAGAAGACTGAGGGATGAAGACTGTCTGGGTCTGTGTTAGAATGGTTCTCATCTTACCTTTCTGGGCGCAGTTTTAGTGTATCTGCCAATCAAATGAGGTCTGAATCATCTGTTGTGTGGAGTCCCTCAAGGTTCTGTTCTGGGTCCTTTATTGTTTTTGCTGTACTTGATTCCCCTCGGTAAAATCATTCAGAGATTTCCAGATATTTCTTATCACATTTTTGCTGATGACATCCAGCTCTACTGCTCTGTTGATCAACTGAGCTCCAGAGGCTGAACTTAGTCAATTGTTGCTAGAAATCAAACAATGAGTGAAAACACTTTACAGCTAAATGTGGACAAAACTGAAACTCTGGTGATTGTTGATGAAAAGATTCCAGGGTTGAGTCAGTACTTGAGTGACTTAGGTCAGTCTGTCAAACTGAGCCTGAGAAACCTGGGTGTTGTATTTGATAAAGACATGTCTCTTGTTCGACACTGAAGAAAACTGACCAGAAACTGTTTCCTTCAACTGAGAAAAATCTCTAAACTTGGGAAAATGTTGTCGGAACATGATCTGGATCTTATAATCCATGCGTTTGTTTCTTCTCGTCTGGACTATTGTAACAGTTTGTTTTCATGTCTTAACAAGAAGGATCGTCTCGTCTGCAGTTGATTCAGAACTCTGAGCCGCTCTAGTAGAAGAACTCACATTTCTCCTTCAAACCCTTCACTGGCTTCCAGTTTCTTTCAGGATCAACTTTAAAATTCTGGTTCTTACTTTCAGATCTATTCATGGTCAGGCTCCTCCTTACATCACTGATCTTATCCAGCCTTACACCCCAGCTCGGGCTCTGAGGTCTGTGGATCAGAATCTACTTATGGTTCCACGCACACGACTCAGGACCAGAGGAGAGAAATCTTTTCAGGCTGTTGCTCCTAAGCTTTGGAACGATCTTCTCTCTCTTTGCTCTTGATGGAGTCTACTGACTCCTTTAAGAAACATCTGTGTTTGATGATCTACTGACTCCTTCAAGAAACATCTGTGTTTGATGATCTACTGACTCCTTTAAGAAACATCTGTGTTTGATGATCTACTGACTCCTTCAAGAAACATGTGTGTTTGATGATCTACTGACTCCTTCAAGAAACATCTGTGTTTGATGATCTACTGACTCCTTCAAGAAACATCTGTGTGTTTGATGATCTACTGACTCCTTCAAGAAACATGTGTGTTTGATGATCTACTGACTCCTTCAAGAAACATCTGTGTTTGATGATCTACTGACTCCTTCAAGAAACATGTGTGTTTGATGATCTACTGACTCCTTCAAGAAACATCTGTGTTTGATGATCTACTGACTCCTTCAAGAAACATCTGTGTTTGATGATCTACTGACTCCTTCAAGAAACATGTGTGTTTGATGATCTACTGACTCCTTCAAGAAACATCTGTGTTTGATGATCTACTGACTCCTTCAAGAAACATCTGTGTTTGATGATCTACTGACTCCTTCAAGAAACATGTGTGTTTGATGATCTACTGACTCCTTCAAGAAACATCTGTGTTTGATGATCTACTGACTCCTTTAAGAAACATCTTAAGACGTTTCTATTTGTTCAGGCTTTTCCTTGAATTTCTCAAACTCCTGTGTTGTTCTCAGTATTATCTTGATCTTTAAAGTATGTACTTTTTTGAGTATTGTTTTGATTGTTTAAGCGCTTTGTGACCCTGGTCTCGAAAAGCGCTATATAAATAAGTATTACTTACTTACTTACTTACATATCACGATACAAGGATATGATATAAAATGATATAAAGTGATAGTGTAGTAACAAGTATATATGTGTAGTATTGTCCAGTACTTGACTCTGGTGTTGTGATAGTGTAGTAACAAGTATATATGTGTAGTATTGTCCAGTACTTGACTCTGGTGTTGTGATAGTGCAGTAACAAGTGTAAATGTGTAGTATTGTCCAGTACTTGACTCTGGTGTTGTGATAGTGTAGTAACAAGTATATATGTGTAGTATTGTCCAGTACTTGACTCTGGTGTTGTGATAGTGTAGTAACAAGTATATATGTGTAGTATTGTCCAGTACTTGACTCTGGTGTTGTGATAGTGTAGTAACAAGTATATATGTTTAGTATTGTCCAGTACTTGACTCTGGTGTTGTGATAGTGCAGTAACAAGTATATATGTGTAGTATTGTCCAGTACTTGACTCTGGTGTTATGATAGTGTAGTAACAAGTATATATGTGTAGTATTGTCCAGTACTTGACTCTGGTGTTGTGATAGTGCAGTAACAAGTATATATGTGTAGTATTGTCCAGTACTTGACTCTGGTGTTGTGATAGTGTAGTAACAAGTATATATGTGTAGTATTGTCCAGTACTTGACTCTGGTGTTGTGATAGTGTAGTAACAAGTATATATGTGTAGTATTGTCCAGTACTTGACTCTGGTGTTGTGATAGTGTAGTAACAAGTATATATGTGTAGTATTGTCCAGTACTTGACTCTGGTGTTGTGATAGTGTAGTAACAAGTATATATGTGTAGTATTGTCCAGTACTTGACTCTGGTGTTGTGATAGTGCAGTAACAAGTATATATGTTTAGTATTGTCCAGTACTTGACTCTGGTGTTGTGATAGTGTAGTAACAAGTATATATGTGTAGTATTGTCCAGTACTTGACTCTGGTGTTGTGATAGTGCAGTAACAAGTATATATGTGTAGTATTGTCCAGTACTTGACTCTGGTGTTGTGATAGTGTAGTAACAAGTATATATGTGTAGTATTGTCCAGTACTTGACTCTGGTGTTGCGATAGTGTAGTAACAAGTATATATGTGTAGTATTGTCCAGTACTTGACTCTGGTGTTGTGATAGTGTAGTAACAAGTATATATGTGTAGTATTGTCCAGTACTTGACTCTGGTGTTGCGATAGTGTAGTAACAAGTATATATGTGTAGTATTGTCCAGTACTTGACTCTGGTGTTGTGATAGTGTAGTAACAAGTATATATGTGTAGTATTGTCCAGTACTTGACTCTGGTGTTGTGATAGTGTAGTAACAAGTATATATGTGTAGTATTGTCCAGTACTTGACTCTGGTGTTGTAGTATTTACAGACCACATGACTCTTGACGTCGTAACTACTTTCATTTGTTTTCAAACCAAAATATGTCCAAACATCAGCTTTAAAAGCTGCTGGACTCACTGTATCCTCTCGTCCTCAGTCATCATTCTTCCTTTAGTTGTCGAAGATGTAACGACTGCTGCCATCTAGAGGCCGGACATTTAATTGCAACACAAACATGAACAAACACTGTGAAGATTTTATTGTAATAAATCAAATGATAAACAGATAAAATGTCAACCATTAAAGAACTATGATAAGAAAATGATTTGATTGATTGTGTTGTTGAGTAAAGAATCATCAACAACAACAACAACACATCTGAACCCTCGCGACAACAGACTCCGTGTGAAAACCATCAACTAACCTCCTCCTGTACTGGACGATGGTTCCAGACAACAAGTGCGTGAAGAACTGCAGCTGCTCCTTCACGTAGGTATGACTTGAGAAATGCTGCAGACAAATGACTCGTGTTATACATACGTGACTCAAACACAACAACATATCATCATCATGTTCACCTGCTCCACCAGAACATACGTGACTCAAACATAACAACATATCATCATCATGTTCACCTGCTCCACCAGAACATACGTGACTCAAACACAACAACATATCATCATCATGTTCACCTGCTCCACCAGAACATACGTGACTCAAACACAACAACATATCATCATCATGTTCACCTGCTCCACCAGAACATACGTGACTCAAACATAACAACATATCATCATCATGTTCACCTGCTCCACCAGAACATACGTGACTCAAACACAACAACATATCATCATCATGTTCACCTGCTCCACCAGAACATACTTGACTCAAACATAACAACATATCATCATTATGTTCACCTGCTCCACCAGAACATACGTGACTCAAACATAACAACATATCATCATCATGTTCACCTGCTCCACCAGAACATACGTGACTCAAACACAACAACATATCATCATCATGTTCACCTGCTCCACCAGAACATACGTGACTCAAACATAACAACATATCATCATCATGTTCACCTGCTCCACCAGAACATACGTGACTCAAACATAACAACATATCATCATCATGTTCACCTGCTCCACCAGAACATACGTGACTCAAACACAACAACATATCATCATCATGTTCACCTGCTCCACCAGAACATACGTGACTCAAACATGACAACATATCATCATCATGTTCACCTGCTCCACCAGAACATACGTGACTCAAACACAACAACATATCATCATGTTCACCTGCTCCACCAGAACATACGTGACTCAAACACAACAACATATCATCATCATGTTCACCTGCTCCACCAGAACATACGTGACTCAAACACAACAACATATCATCATCATGTTCACCTGCTCCACCAGAACATACGTGACTCAAACACAACAACATATCATCATCATGTTCACCTGCTCCACCAGAACATACGTGACTCAAACACAACAACATATCATCATCATGTTCACCTGCTCCACCAGAACATACGTGACTCAAACACAACAACATATCATCATCATGTTCACCTGCTCCACCAGAACATATGTGACTCAAACACAACAACATATCATCATCATGTTCACCTGCTCCACCAGAACATACGTGACTCAAACACAACAACATATCATCATCATGTTCACCTGCTCCACCAGAACATACGTGACTCAAACATAACAACATATCATCATCATGTTCACCTGCTCCACCAGAACATACGTGACTCAAACATAACAACATATCATCATCATGTTCACCTGCTCCACCAGAACATACGTGACTCAAACACAACAACATATCATCATCATGTTCACCTGCTCCACCAGAACATACGTGACTCAAACACAACAACATATCATCATCATGTTCACCTGCTCCACCAGAACATACGTGACTCAAACACAACAACATATCATCATCATGTTCACCTGCTCCACCAGAACATACGTGACTCAAACATAACAACATATCATCATCATGTTCACCTGCTCCACCAGAACATACGTGACTCAAACACAACAACATATCATCATCATGTTCACCTGCTCCACCAGAACATACGTGACTCAAACATAACAACATATCATCATCATGTTCACCTGCTCCACCAGAACATACGTGACTCAAACATGACAACATATCATCATCATGTTCACCTGCTCCACCAGAACATACGTGACTCAAACACAACAACATATCATCATCATGTTCACCTGCTCCACCAGAACATACGTGACTCAAACATAACAACATATCATCATCATGTTCACCTGCTCCACCAGAACATACGTGACTCAAACACAACAACATATCATCATCATGTTCACCTGCTCCACCAGAACATACGTGACTCAAACATGACAACATATCATCATCATGTTCACCTGCTCCACCAGAACATACGTGACTCAAACATAACAACATATCATCATCATGTTCACCTGCTCCACCAGAACATACGTGACTCAAACATGACAACATATCATCATCATGTTCACCTGCTCCACCAGAACATACGTGACTCAAACACAACAACATATCATCATCATGTTCACCTGCTCCACCAGAACATACGTGACTCAAACACAACAACATATCATCATCATGTTCACCTGCTCCACCAGAACATACGTGACTCAAACATAACAACATATCATCATCATGTTCACCTGCTCCACCAGAACATACGTGACTCAAACATAACAACATATCATCATCATGTTCACCTGCTCCACCAGAACATACGTGACTCAAACACAACAACATATCATCATCATGTTCACCTGCTCCACCAGAACATACGTGACTCAAACATAACAACATATCATCATCATGTTCACCTGCTCCACCAGAACATACGTGACTCAAACATAACATATCATCATCATGTTCACCTGCTCCACCAGAACATACGTGACTCAAACATAACATATCATCATCATGTTCACCTGCTCCACCAGAACATACGTGACTCAAACACAACAACATATCATCATCATGTTCACCTGCTCCACCAGAACATACGTGACTCAAACATAACAACATATCATCATCATGTTCACCTGCTCCACCAGAACATACGTGACTCAAACATGACAACATATCATCATGTTCACCTGCTCCACCAGAACATACGTGACTCAAACACAACAACATATCATCATCATGTTCACCTGCTCCACCAGAACATACGTGACTCAAACATAACAACATATCATCATCATGTTCACCTGCTCCACCAGAACATACGTGACTCAAACATAACAACATATCATCATCATGTTCACCTGCTCCACCAGAACATACGTGACTCAAACACAACAACATATCATCATCATGTTCACCTGCTCCACCAGAACAGCGTGATGAACTTTGTTGTTCCTCTGCAGCTCTGACACGAAGTGGTGCATGCTGGGAGTTCCTGTGCTTCCGTCCACGACAGTCGCCTGAACAACAACACAAAGATTCAGAAACAGTATACGAAGTATAAGAAAACTCACGGACGTTGGTGGTTGAGGTGAAGAAATGGATCCTTTCTAACAAACCAGGCTTGTTGCTGGTTAGTTGTTAGTTGTTAGTTGTTGCTGGTTAGATGTTAGTTGTTAGTTGTTGCTGGTTAGTTGTTAGTTGTTAGTTGTTGCTGGTTAGTTGTTAGTTGTTAGTTGTTGCTGGTTAGTTGTTAGTTGTTAGTTGTTGCTGGTTAGATGTTAGTTGTTAGTTGTTGCTGGTTAGTTGTTAGTTGTTAGTTGTTGCTGGTTAGTTGTTAGTTGTTGGTTGTTGGTTGTTAGTTGTTAGTTGTTGCTGGTTAGTTGTTAGTTGTTAGTTGTTGCTGGTTAGTTGTTAGTTGTTAGTTGTTGCTGGTTAGTTGTTAGTTGTTAGTTGTTGCTGGTTAGTTGTTAGTTGTTAGTTGTTGCTGGTTAGTTGTTAGTTGTTAGTTGTTGCTGGTTAGTTGTTAGTTGTTGGTTGTTAGTTGTTAGTTGTACATTTCATTCATCTACGTGTGTACAAACAATCATCCATAACAAGTACTTGAGTCTAGTCTCACTTTTATATTAAAAACTCACAAAAGTCACCTAAACTGTTAAATCTCTCTCAGACCATGTACTTATACTAACCCTCTAAACATGTACTTATACTAACCATGTACTTATACTAACCCTCTAAACATGTACTTATACTAACCCTCTAAACATGTACTTATACTAACCATGTACTTATACTAACCCTCTAAACATGTACTTATACTAACCCTCTAAACATGTACTTATACTAACCCTCTAAACATGTACTTATACTAACCCTCTAAACATGTACTTATACTAACCCTCTAAACATGTACTTATACTAACCCTCTAAACATGTACTTATACTAACCCTCTAAACATGTACTTATATTAACCCTCTAAACATGTACTTATACTAACCCTCTGAACATGTACTTATACTAACCCTCTAAACATGTACTTATACTAACCCTCTAAACATGTACTTATACTAACCCTCTAAACATGTACTTATACTAACCCTCTAAACATGTACTTATACTAACCCTCTAAACATGTACTTATACTAACCCTCTAAACATGTACTTATACTAACCCTCTAAACATGTACTTATACTAACCCTCTAAACATGTACTTATACTAACTCTCTAAACATGTACTTATACTAACCCTCTAAACATGTACTTATACTAACCCTCTGAACATGTACTTATACTAACCCTCTAAACATGTACTTATATTAACCCTCTAAACATGAACTTATACTAACCCTCTAAACATGTACTTATACTAACCCTCTAAACATGTACTTATACTAACCCTCTCAACATGTACTTATACTGACCCTCTCAACATGTACTTATACTAACCCTCTCAACATGTACTTATACTAACCCTCTCAACATGTACTTATACTAACCCTCTGAACATGTACTTATACTAACCCTCTCAACATGTACTTATACTAACCCTCTCAACATGTACTTATACTAACCCTCTCAACATGTACTTATACTAACCCTCTCAACATGTACTTATACTAACCCTCTCAACATGTACTTATACTAACCCTCTGAACATGTACTTATACTAACCCTCTAAACATGTACTTATACTAACCCTCTAAACATGAACTTATACTAACCCTCTCAACATGTACTTATACTAACCCTCTAAACATGAACTTATACTAACCCTCTGAACATGTACTTATACTAACCCTCTAAACATGTACTTATACTAACCCTCTAAACATGTACTTATACTAACCCTCTAAACATGTACTTATACTAACCCTCTAAACATGTACTTATACTAACCCTCTAAACATGTACTTATACTAACCCTCTAAACATGTACTTATACTAACCCTCTAAACATGTACTTATACTAACCCTCTGAACATGTACTTATACTAACCCTCTGAACATGTACTTATACTAACCCTCTAAACATGTACTTATACTAACCCTCTAAACATGTACTTATACTAACCCTCTGAACATGTACTTATACTAACCCTCTAAACATGTACTTATACTAACCCTCTGAACATGTACTTATACTAACCCTCTGAACATGTACTTATACTAACATGTTCTCACACGTGGTATCTTTCTGCTCGACTCAAGGAGGAACTTGGATGAATGTTTGTTGATGTTTTTAGAAAAACAGCAATATTTTTGATCAAATATATATTAATGATCTTTTTTCATCAAATATATTTTCTAGTAACAAATAAATACGACTCTTGAGGACTTTCAATATGATTCATGTTCTATAAATATATATATAGATAGATATATATTTATATTTGTGACTCTTATTTCTTTCATGTTCGTGTGTAAAGACAATCGTTTGTGTGTAACTGTGTAGTAACCACTTCAACAACACACACCACGACCCTTGACCTCACTGACCTCTCGCACAAAAGACTTCCTCAGACCTTCTTCAGATTCGGCCCAGATTTTGGCAAAAGTTCGTACGTTGAAGTCTTTGTCCTTGACTGATGACAGTGCCTGACCTATGACCTCTTGAAGCTTCCTGTGAGGGAGACTGTTGTAAGCGCCGCTAACATCCACCTGTTAAAACATAGAGGTCAAAGTTCATCTTGTGTTGTAGCTTATTTTCAAATACATTCATATTTATTGTAAATGTGTTCGATGTCAAAGCATCTGATCCTGAATCAGCTGCTTTGATTAGACTTTATCTCTTCATTTATTCCTTCTCACTTCTCAATCAACCTCTTTTTGGAGTGTGGGAGGAAACCAGAGTTCCCGGAGTAAACCCACACGTCACAGGGAGAACATACACACTGAACCAACGTGAACTCAGAAAATCTCACTATAATCAATAATTGTGTTCGTAATAATATTGTTATAAAAATATATATAAATGTATTTGAATAAATAAATTGACACGATTCTCTTTGATCAACTGTAACAAAACATCTCATTATAATCAGTAATTGTGTTTGTAATAATATTGTTATCAATAAAAAACGAAGCTCTTGGATCACAAACAAAGCCACCTTGACGACGTAGAGAGGTTCCTCCGTGGCGTCCTTCAGAGACAGGAAGGACGACAGGACTCTGTGGACGTCACTCTTTCCCCAGACCGTGGATCCCAGGAGCGCCGGAGACTCGCGAGCACAAGCCAGCAGGACGGCCTGAAGGTCGTGGAGACGCATCCTGTGGAACTGAGGCTCAAACGTCACACGGATGTGGAACCATCTCAGTAGACATGTTGAACCATCTCAGCAGACATGTTGAACCATCTCAGCAGACATGTTGAACCATCTCAGCAGACATGTTGAACCATCTCAGCAGACGTGTTGAACCATCTCAGCAGACGTGTTGAACCATCTCAGCAGACATGTTGAACCATCTCAGCAGACATGTTGAACCATCTCAGTAGACATGTTGAACCATCTCAGCAGACATGTTGAACCATCTCAGTAGACATGTTGAACCATCTCAGCAGACATGTGGAACCATCTCAGCAGACATGTTGAACCATCTCAGCAGACATGTTGAACCATCTCAGCAGACATGTTGAACCATCTCAGCAGACATGTGGAACCATCTCAGCAGACATGTTGAACCATCTCAGCAGACATGTGGAACCATCTCAGCAGACATGTTGAACCATCTCAGCAGACATGTTGAACCATCTCAGCAGACATGTGGAACCATCTCAGCAGACATGTTGAACCATCTCAGCAGACATGTTGAACCATCTCAGCAGACATGTTGAACCATCTCAGCAGACATGTGGAACCATCTCAGTAGACATGTTGAACCATCTCAGCAGACATGTTGAACCATCTCAGCAGACATGTTGAACCATCTCAGCAGACATGTTGAACCATCTCAGCAGACATGTTGAACCATCTCAGCAGACATGTGGAACCATCTCAGCAGACATGTGGAACCATCTCAGTAGACATGTTGAACCATCTCAGCAGACATGTTGAACCATCTCAGCAGACATGTTGAACCATCTCAGCAGACATGTTGAACCATCTCAGCAGACATGTGGAACCATCTCAGCAGACATGTGGAACCATCTCAGCAGACATGTCTACCTTCGTCCTGCTCTTCGCCTCCATCACACGCGTGATCGCTCGCACGCCGCCCGTCTTCGGGATGAAGCGCAGGCGTGAGATGACGCTGGTGTCGGGGAGACACGAGACCTGCTCCGGGGTCAACTCTTCAAGCTGGACCTTAGAGACGTGGCTCCTGAAACAACACACTCATGAGCTGGATCTGAAGGTCAGTAGGATTCTAGATCCTGGACATCGTATCGAGAAGAATCATCAAGAGAAGAACAAATGCTTCAAAACATTTTCTCAAATAGTGCCTTCGATAATGATTTGAGGATCATTGTATCAGAATCAATCCTTTATTGTCCCGCGAGGGGAAAACAACAGCAATATGACAAAAAATAAAACACCCAGAATCTCAATCAATTCAATTCTTCTGATCATCACGAAGGTGATCCACTGTGATAGACTTTTGACTTGAATCTGATCTGAGTGACAGAAGTGTGTTGTGCGAGCGAGCAGACATTTGTCAACACTTGGACATAGAGTGATAAAAAGTTGAAAACTTTTCATTTTACAACAATTTAATCGGATGTTTCTTCTGAATCCATCAAAAACTAAATACTTGAATGTGTTTTTATTGTAGTACAAGTACTTGAATGTGTTTTTATTGTAGTACAAGTACTTGAATGTGTTTTTATTGTAGTACAAGTCCATGTGATTGTAATGGACGATAAAAGAGTGAATTAAACGTTGAAATGGTGTTTCTGGACGTTCTTGAGAATCATCAACGTTCACTATTGACGATATTTAGTTCTGTATTTACACGTATAAGTGTTACCACACGTATAAGTGTTACCACACGTATAAGTGTTACCACACGTAGATGTGTTACCACACGTATAAGTGTTACCACACGTAGATGTGTTACCACACGTAGATGTGTTACCACACGTATAAGTGTTACCACACGTATAAGTGTTACCACACGTAGATGTGTTACCACACGTATAAGTGTTACCACACGTAGATGTGTTACCACACGTAGATGTGTTACCACACGTAGATGTGTTACCACACGTAGATGTGTTACCACACGTAGATGTGTTACCACACGTAGATGTGTTACCACTCGTATAAGTGTTACCACACGTATAAGTGTTACCACACGTAGATGTGTTACCACACGTATAAGTGTTACCACACGTATAAGTGTTACCACACGTATAAGTGTTACCACACGTAGATGTGTAACCACACGTAGATGTGTTACCACACGTAGATGTGTAACCACACGTAGAAGTGTTACCACACGTAGATGTGTAACCACACGTAGATGTGTAACCACACGTAGATGTGTTACCACACGTAGATGTGTTACCACACGTAGATGTGTAACACTTGTGTGTGTGCACTCACTTGAAAGCCAGGTCCTGCAGCTTCTCCCAGACATCGTGGCGATAGAACTTGAGAGCTTTCTTCTGTCCCTCCATCACGTAGAAGCAGGACCGGACCAGGCCAGTGACAAAACCCTGGAGGATCCAGGTCAGGAACCGAGCCAGCAGGCGTGTGCGACATGTCAGCTCAGTGGCTGGAACCCTTCCTGTGGAGGCGTCGAGTATTATCTCATTTATCTCTTCAACAAACATGGATTAATACGCGTTAAATTACTTTATTGAACACAATAATCATTACAGAACTAAATGTATAAAGAAAACAATGTGTGATTAAATATAAAGATGTCAAAATCAATGAATGAATGAAAGAATGATGCTTTATATTTATACTTTTGTTTGTTCCTATATTTTAACTTTGATGTATTTGTACATTTTATTATTCATCTACTGCGTTCTTTCTTCATTTATTTGTACATTTTATTATTAATCTACTGCGTTCATTCTTCCTGTATTTTTAAACTTCCCTTTTTTTATCTAATTTCCCATTTTCTAACTTTCAATTTCAAGTTAAGTTTAGTTTGCTTTGAGGAAACGTTCCTGATCAGGTTCTTGGAGAGAAGATCCTCACCCGTCTTGCTGATCTTCAGCCAGTTGCAGTCGTTGACTCTGATCTTCCACATGACTTCCGCCACCGACATCTTCTCAAACTTGCCGCTGCGCAGGAAGCGGCGGACTCTGGCGTAGAAGGTTCGCTGGTTGTCCTCAGAGCCCCACAGCTCCGAGGGAACCACCACATCCAGGCACCTCCTGACGAACAGATGGACCCGGTGAGGTGCACAGATCTGGTGCAGGAAGAAGTTCAAGTCCTCGCCGCTGTCACTCGTCCTCCTCACCAGTGGACAGATCCTGTGTAGCAGTCTGGTGTAGGAACATCTCTGGTGTCGCCTCAGCAGCCGACTGAACAAGGGCACCATGTAGAACAAGCGTCGAGGCAACTTCTTCTCTGCCTCTCGTTCTCCGAGATACTTCGGACCTTTGAGGAAAATGATTTGGACCAAATCTTCGCCGATCAATCTTCTCGACTCGTCGCCGATCTTCTTCTTCCTGTTGAGGATGAAGCTCCTCATCCCGGTGCCTCCATAAGCAAACTGAAGAGCAGGAATGAACGTTTGTGCTGGAGAAGTATCGGCAGGTGATTCTGAGGCATCGACTCGGTCCAGAGATGGACCTGCTGAACCTGTTAACACCTGTTCTTCAACACTGGGGACTTCACGCTCACAGAACCTCTTTTTGGACTGTCCTGAAGGTCCCTCCTCATCCTGGTCACATGGTTTTCTTTTCTGGTGAGATCTGCCATCATGGTTAGTGTTTGAGGAAGAATGGAAGCAGTGAAGATCCTTCAGAGCTACTTTAGAATTCTTCTTGCTCTTGGTCCTGGACCGGGACTGAAGAGAGAACCTGGACACAGCAGCCGGGCTGGGGACCTGTTCATAGATGGGTGACCCACACACTTGAAGGACACATGTTGGGGGGACGGCCATGAACAGCGAGCAGTTCTCCAGCAGATGACGCGACAGGTCGGTTCCCAGACGAGCGAGGACCTTCTTCCACTGGTCGCTGCCGTAGATGTAGGCTGCGTTCTGACACACATGGCTTTGGAACTGAAAAGGATCTAAAGTTTGTTTTCCATCAGCAGAACTTTGGAAACTGTAGCCAAACGTCAAGATGTTTCGCTTTTGTTTCCTCTTCAAAGTGTTGAGGACGAAAGCCAAGAGTTCAGAAGGTGAACAGAGCTGAGAAGACCAGAGAGAAGTTCAGAGAAGAACACTTGAGCAGCTTCACATCTAAACATGGTCGTCTGTGACAGCGGAAGAAACAAGTAATAATAATAATAAGATATATTACCTGACGACAGCTTGTAAACACATTAATAATAAGATATATTACCTGACGACAGCTTGTAAATACATTAATAATAAGATATATTACCTGACGACAGCTTGTAAATACATTAATAATAAGATATATTACCTGACGACAGCTTGTAAATACATTAATAATAAGATATATTACCTGACGACAGCTTGTAAACACATTAATAATAAGATATATTACCTGACGACAGCTTGTAAACACATTAATAATAAGATATATTACCTGACGACAGCTTGTAAACACATTAATAATGAGATATATTACCTGACGACAGCTTGTAAACACATTAATAATAAGATATATTACCTGACGACAGCTTGTAAATACATTAATAATAAGATATATTACCTGACGACAGCTTGTAAATACATTAATAATAAGATATATTACCTGACGACAGCTTGTAAATACATTAATAATAAGATATATTACCTGACGACAGCTTGTAAATACATTAATAATAAGATATATTACCTGACGACAGCTTGTAAACACATTAATAATAAGATATATTACCTGACGACAGCTTGTAAATACATTAATAATAAGATATATTACCTGACGACAGCTTGTAAAACACATTAATAATAAGATATATTACCTGACGACAGCTTGTAAATACATTAATAATAAGATATATTACCTGACGACAGCTTGTAAACACATTAATAATAAGATATATTACCTGACGACAGCTTGTAAATACATTAATAATAAGATATATTACCTGACGACAGCTTGTAAACACATTAATAATAAGATATATTACCTGACGACAGCTTGTAAACACATTAATAATAAGATATATTACCTGACGACAGCTTGTAAAACACATTAATAATAAGATATATTACCTGACGACAGCTTGTAAATACATTAATAATAAGATATATTACCTGACGACAGCTTGTAAACACATTAATAATAAGATATATTACCTGACGACAGCTTGTAAATACATTAATAATAAGATATATTACCTGACGACAGCTTGTAAACACATTAATAATAAGATATATTACCTGACGACAGCTTGTAAATACATTAATAATAAGATATATTACCTGACGAAAGCTTGTAAACACATTAATAATAAGATATATTACCTGACGACAGCTTGTAAACACATTAATAATAAGATATATTACCTGACGACAGCTTGTAAACACATTAATAATAAGATATATTACCTGACGACAGCGTGTAAACACATTAATAATAAGATATATTACCTGACGAAAGCTTGTAAACACATTAATAATAAGATATATTACCTGACGACAGCTTGTAAACACATTAATATTAAGATATATTACCTGACGACAGCTTGTAAATACATTAATAAGATATATTACCTGACGACAGCTTGTAAACACATTAATAATAAGATATATTACCTGACGACAGCTTGCAAACACATTAATAATAAGATATATTACCTGACGACAGCTTGTAAACACATTAATAATAAGATATATTACCTGACGACAGCTTGTAAACACATTAATAATAGGATATATTACCTGACGACAGCTTGTAAACACATTAATAACAAGATATATTACCTGACGACAGCTTGTAAACACATTAATAATAAGATATATTACCGACAGCTTGTAAACACATTAATAATAAGATATATTACCTGACGACAGCTTGTAAATACATTAATAATAAGATATATTACCTGAAGACAGCTTGTAAACACATTAATAATAAGATATATTACCTGACGACAGCTTGTAAATAAATTAATAATAAGATATATTACCTGACGACAGCTTGTAAACACATTAATAATAAGATATATTACCTGACGACAGCTTGTAAACACATTAATAATAAGATATATTACCTGACGACAGCTTGTAAATACTTTAATAATAAGATATATTACCTGACGACAGCTTGTAAATACTTTAATAATAAGATATATTACCTGACGACAGCTTGTAAACACATTAATAATAAGATATATTACCTGACGACAGCTCTTAAACACATTAATAATAAGATATATTACCTGACGACAGCTTGTAATTACATTAATAATAAGATATATTACCTGACGACAGCTTGTAAACACATTAATAATAAGATATATTACCTGACGACAGCTTGTAAATACTTTAATAATAAGATATTACCTGACGACAGCTTGTAAACACATTAATAATAAGATATATTACCTGACGACAGCTTGTAAACACATTAATAATAAGATATATTACCTGACGACAGCTTGTGAACACATTAATAATAAGATACATTACCTGACGACAGCTTGTAAACACATTAATAATAAGATATATTACCTGACGACAGCTTGTAAATACATTAATAATAAGATATATTACCTGACGACAGCTTGTAAATACATTAATAATAAGATATATTACCTGACGACAGCTTGTAAATACATTAATAATAAGATATATTACCTGACGACAGCTTGTAAACACATTAATAATGAGATATACTACCTGACGACAGCTTGTAAACACATTAATAATAAGATATATTACCTGACGACAGCTTGTAAATACATTAATAATAAGATATATTACCTGACGACAGCTTGTAAATACATTAATAATAAGATATATTACCTGACGACAGCTTGTAAACACATTAATAATAAGATATATTACCTGACGACAGCTTGTAAATACATTAATAATAAGATATATTACCTGACGACAGCTTGTAAAACACATTAATAATAAGATATATTACCTGACGACAGCTTGTAAATACATTAATAATAAGATATATTACCTGACGACAGCTTGTAAACACATTAATAATAAGATATATTACCTGACGACAGCTTGTTAATACATTAATAATAAGATATATTACCTGACGACAGCTTGTAAACACATTAATAATAAGATATATCACCTGACGACAGCTTGTAAACACATTAATAATAAGATATATTACCTGACGACAGCTTGTAAAACACATTAATAATAAGATATGTTACCTGACGACAGCTTGTAAATACATTAATAATAAGATATATTACCTGACGACAGCTTGTAAACACATTAATAATAAGATATATTACCTGACGACAGCTTGTAAATACATTAATAATAAGATATATTACCTGACGACAGCTTGTAAACACATTAATAATAAGATATATTACCTGACGACAGCTTGTAAATACATTAATAATAAGATATATTACCTGACGAAAGCTTGTAAACACATTAATAATAAGATATATTACCTGACGACAGCTTGTAAACACATTAATAATAAGATATATTACCTGACGACAGCTTGTAAACACATTAATAATAAGATATATTACCTGACGACAGCTTGTAAACACATTAATAATAAGATATATTACCTGACGACAGCTTGTAAACACATTAATAATAAGATATATTACCTGACGAAAGCTTGTAAACACATTAATAATAAGATATATTACCTGACGACAGCTTGTAAACACATTAATATTAAGATATATTACCTGACGACAGCTTGTAAATACATTAATAAGATATATTACCTGACGACAGCTTGTAAACACATTAATAATAAGATATATTACCTGACGACAGCTTGCAAACACATTAATAATAAGATATATTACCTGACGACAGCTTGTAAATACATTAATAATAAGATATATTACCTGACGACAGCTTGTAAATACATTAATAATAAGATATATTACCTGACGACAGCTTGTAAATACATTAATAATAAGATATATTACCTGACGACAGCTTGTAAACACATTAATAATAAGATATATTACCTGACGACAGCTTGTAAACACATTAATAATAAGATCTATTACCTGACGACAGCTTGTAAATACATTAATAATAAGATATATTACCTGACGACAGCTTGTAAACACATTAATAATAAGATATATTACCTGACGACAGCTTGTAAACACATTAATAATAAGATATATTACCTGACGACAGCTTGTAAACACATTAATAATAAGATATATTACCTGACGACAGCTTGTAAACACATTAATAATAAGATATATTACCTGACGACAGCTTGTAAATACATTAATAATAAGATATATTACCTGACGACAGCTTGTAAATACTTTAATAATAAGATATATTACCTGACGACAGCTTGTAAACACATTAATAATAAGATATATTACCTGATGACAGCTCTTAAACACATTAATAATAAGATATATTACCTGACGACAGCTTGTAATTACATTAATAATAAGATATATTACCTGACGACAGCTTGTAAACACATTAATAATAAGATATATTACCTGACGACAGCTTGTAAATACTTTAATAATAAGATATATTACCTGACGACAGCTTGTAAATACTTTAATAATAAGATATATTACCTGACGACAGCTTGTAAACACATTAATAATAAGATATTACCTGACGACAGCTTGTAAACACATTAATAATAAGATATTACCTGACGACAGCTTGTAAACACATTAATAATAAGATATATTACCTGACGACAGCTTGTAAACACATTAATAATAAGATATATTACCTGACGACAGCTTGTAAACACATTAATAATAGGATATATTACCTGACGACAGCTTGTAAACACATTAATAATAAGATATATTACCTGACGACAGCTTGTAAATACATTAATAATAAGATATATTACCTGAAGACAGCTTGTAAACACATTAATAATAAGATATATTACCTGACGACAGCTTGTAAATAAATTAATAATAAGATATATTACCTGACGACAGCTTGTAAACACATTAATAATAAGATATATTACCTGACGACAGCTTGTAAACACATTAATAATAAGATATATTACCTGACGACAGCTTGTAAATACTTTAATAATAAGATATATTACCTGACGACAGCTTGTAAATACTTTAATAATAAGATATATTACCTGACGACAGCTTGTAAACACATTAATAATAAGATATATTACCTGACGACAGCTCTTAAACACATTAATAATAAGATATATTACCTGACGACAGCTTGTAATTACATTAATAATAAGATATATTACCTGACGACAGCTTGTAAACACATTAATAATAAGATATATTACCTGACGACAGCTTGTAAATACTTTAATAATAAGATATATTACCTGACGACAGCTTGTAAACACATTAATAATAAGATATATTACCTGACGACAGCTTGTAATTACATTAATAATAAGATATATTACCTGACGACAGCTTGTAAACACATTAATAATAAGATATATTACCTGACGACAGCTTGTAAACACATTAATAATAAGATATATTACCTGACGACAGCTTGTAAACACATTAATAATAAGATATATTACCTGACGACAGCTTGTAAACACATTAATAATAAGATATATTACCTGACGACAGCTTGTAAACACATTAATAATAAGATATTACCTGACGACAGCTTGTAAACACATTAATAATAAGATATATTACCTGACGACAGCTTGTAAACACATTAATAATAAGATATATTACCTGACGACAGCTTGTAAACACATTAATAATAAGATATATTACCTGACGACAGCTTGTAAACACATTAATAATAAGATATATTACCTGACGACAGCTTGTAAACACATTAATAATAAGATATATTACCTGACGACAGCTTGTAAACACATTAATAATAAGATATATTACCTGACGACAGCTTGTAAATACATTAATAATAAGATATATTACCTGACGACAGCTTGTAAACACATTAATAATAAGATATATTACCTGACGACAGCTTGTAAACACATTAATAATAAGATATATTACCTGACGACAGCTCGGTCTCTGGACTGGAATCTTGTCGAAACAAACAAAAATGTTTCCAATGAAACTTGTGAAGTGTTTGGTGTCAGACTCTTGAACAAGAGACACTTCATGTCCTTCTAAGAACCGAATCCTCCTCGAAAACTGCTCCAGAGACTCGACTCGAGGATAAATGGATCGTAGAACCTCAACGGCTCGAGTCAGATCTGTTTGACACATGTCCATCAAAGTCTATCGATCTGTTTGACACATGTCCATCAAAGTATATCGATCTGTTTGACACATGTCCATCAAAGTCTATCGATCTGTTTCAAACATGTCCATCAAAGTCTATCGATCTGTTTGACACATGTCCATCAAAGTATATCGATCTGTTTCAAACATGTCCATCAAAGTCTATCGATCTGTTTCAAACATGTCCATCAAAGTCTATCGATCTGTTTCAAACATGTCCATCAAAGTCTATCGATCTGTTTCAAACATGTCCATCAAAGTCTATCGATCTGTTTCAAACATGTCCATCAAAGTCTATCGATCTGTTTGACACATGTCCATCAAAGTATATCGATCTGTTTGACACATGTCCATCAAAGTATATCGATCTGTTTCAAACATGTCCATCAAAGTCTATCGATCTGTTTCAAACATGTCCATCAAAGTCTATCGATCTGTTTGACACATGTCCATCAAAGTCTATCGATCTGTTTGACACATGTCCATCAAAGTCTATCGATCTGTTTCAAACATTTCCATCAAAGTATATCGATCTGTTTCAAACATGTCCATCAAAGTCTATCGATCTGTTTCAAACATGTCCATCAAAGTCTATCGATCTGTTTCAAACATGTCCATCAAAGTCTATCGATCTGTTTGACACATGTCCATCAAAGTATATCGATCTGTTTCAAACATGTCCATCAAAGTCTATCGATCTGTTTCAAACATGTCCATCAAAGTCTATCGATCTGTTTCAAACATGTCCATCAAAGTCTATCGATCTGTTTCAAACATGTCCATCAAAGTATATCGATCTGTTTCAAACATGTCCATCAAAGTCTATCGATCGGTTTCAAACATGTCCATCAAAGTCTATCGATCTGTTTCAAACATGTCCATCAAAGTCTATCGATCTGTTTGACACATGTCCATCAAAGTATATCGATCTGTTTCAAACATGTCAATCAAAGTCTATCGATCTGTTTCAAACATGTCCATCAAAGTCTATCGATCTGTTTGACACATGTCCATCAAAGTCTATCGATCCGTTTCAAACATGTCCATCAAAGTCTATCGATCTGTTTGACACATGTCCATCAAAGTCTATCGATCTGTTTCAAACATGTCCATCAAAGTCTATCGATCTGTTTCAAACATGTCTATCAAAGTCTATCGATCTGTTTCAAACATGTCCATCAAAGTCTATCGATCAGTTTCAAACATGTCCATCAAAGTCTTCAGACGCGGAAAGAAGCTCTGCTACATCTGTGACGTCAATCTAACGGCCTTATTTTTATCCAATGAACGCGAGCCTTACTAAACCGCGTCCAATCAGGAGTGTCAATGGTGCTAGCGTCGGGCCAATAGAAGTTGGAGTCTTTGCGGGGCGGTTTGTTTGGATTTGTTTTCTCGTTTATTCTCCTGATTGACGTGAAAAACCTCAAATCTCGTCTTGACCCTAGAGTCACGTGTCACCGTTCAGCTCGTGAAGGAAGACAACAGTTAAGAGACATTTATTGATAACAGAAGATGTGATATAAAGAGACATTTATTGATAACAGAAGATGTGATATAAAGAGACATTTATTGATAACAGAAGATGTGATATTAAGAGACATTTATTGATAACAGAAGATGTGATATAAAGAGACATTTATTGATAACAGAAGATGTGATATTAAGAGACATTTATTGATAACAGAAGATGTGATATTAAGAGACATTTATTGATAACAGAAGATGTGATATAAAGAGACATTTATTGATAACAGAAGATGTGATATTAAGAGACATTTATTGATAACAGAAGATGTGATATTAAGAGACATTTATTGATAACAGAAGATGTGATATTAAGAGACATTTATTGATAACAGAAGATGTGATATAAAGAGACATTTATTGATAACAGAAGATGTGATATAAAGAGACATTTATTGATAACAGAAGATGTGATATTAAGAGACATTTATTGATAACAGAAGATGTGATATAAAGAGACATTTATTGATAACAGAAGATGTGATATTAAGAGACATTTATTGATAACAGAAGATGTGATATAAAGAGACATTTATTGATAACAGAAGATGTGATATTAAGAGACATTTATTGATAACAGAAGATGTGATATAAAGAGACATTTATTGATAACAGAAGATGTGATATAAAGAGACATTTATTGATAACAGAAGATGTGATTTAAAGAGACATTTATTGATAACAGAAGATGTGATATAAAGACACATTTATTGA
>NC_141820.1:225000-232500 GCF_982586985.1 Callionymus lyra | reverse complement strand
CTGGTGTCCACATAGTTTGTGGAAAGATAATGTGCTTCTCCAGCACTGTCCTCCATGATCTTCTCATCAGCTGCTGTGAGGGTTGTTTCCATGATCTTCTCATCAGCTGCTGTGAGGGTTGTTTCCATGATCTTCTCATCAGCTGCTGTGAGGGTTGTATCCATGATCTTCTCATCAGCTGCTGTGAGGGTTGTTTCCATGATCTTCTCATCAGCTGCTGTGAGGGTTGTTTCCATGATCTTCTCATCAGCTGCTGTGAGGGTTGTATCCATGATCTTCTCATCAGCTGCTGTGAGGGTTGTTTCCATGATCTTCTCATCAGCTGCTGTGAGGGTTGTTTCCATGATCTTCTCATCAGCTGCTGTGAGGGTTGTTTCCATGATCTTCTCATCAGCTGCTGTGAGGGTTGTTTCCATGATCTTCTCATCAGCTGCTGTGACACTGAGGTTCGTGTCCTGGACTTGTTCTTCACAGCTCTTCAGCAGGTTGTCCATCTGCCGCAGGTATGGACCCATCAAGGCGGCCTGCTTCAGGTGTGCAGAGGAAAAGGAAAAGCCAGAGAAGTTTTCTGGATCCGTCCGAGGTCTGATGCTGTGGCCGTCGTCCTCCTGGATGATCAGAGGCTCCATCTCAGAAGATGAATCGCTGCTGTCGTCCACAGAGCTCATCGTAAGTTCAACCTTGAAGAAGAGAAGTTCACGCTTTAGTGCTTTAACAATTCAAGTCTTTGTTTAGGAAAAGTACTGATCAAACACACCTTTATTGGACAAACTTTCTTCAAACTTTCTTCAAACTTTCTTCAAACTTTCGTCAAACTTTCGTCAAACTTTCGTCAAACTTTCTTCAAACTTTCTTCAAACTTTCGTCAAACTTTCTTCAAACTTTCTTCAAACTTTCTTCAAACTTTCGTCAAACTTTCTTCAAACTTTCGTCAAACTTTCTTCAAACTTTCTTCAAACTTTCTTCAAACTTTCTTCAAACTTTCTTCAAACTTTCTTCAAACTTTCGTCAAACTTTCTTCAAACTTTCTTCAAACTTTCTTCAAACTTTCATCAAACTTTCTTCAAACTTTCGTCAAACTTTCTTCAAACTTTCTTCAAACTTTCTTCAAACTTTCTTCAAACTTTCGTCAAACTTTCTTCAAACTTTCTTCAAACTTTCTTCAAACTTTCTTCAAACTTTCTTCAAACTTTCTTCAAACTTTCTTCAAACTTTCTTCAAACTTTCTTCAAACATCACTTACGTCTGAGTCGCGAGTTCTTCACAGATCGGTTCAAATATCCAGTAAAGACCAAGAGTCATAGTGGTGGAAACATCCTCTTTTCTTTCTTTCTTTCTTTTCTCCTTCTGTCTTTTTTAAATTCTTCTCTATCTCTCTCCTCCTCTCTTTTCTTTCTTTCTTTTCTCCTCCTCTCTTTTTTTTAAATTCTTCTCTATCTCTCTTTTTTAAATTATTCTCTATCTCTCTCCACCGCTTTTCTTTCTTTCTTTTCTCCTTCTGTCTTTTTTAAATTATTTTCTCCTTCTGTCTTTTTTAAATTCTTCTCTATCTCCCTCTATTTTAATTCTTCTCTATCTCTCTCCTCCTCTCTTCTTGATCTTCTCTCCTCTCTTTTCTCGATCTTTTCTCCTCTCCTCTCTCCCTCCCTCTACTCTCTCCCTCTCTTCTCTCCCTCGCTTCTCTCCGTCCTCAGGCAGCAGCTGAGTGTCATGACGACTCACAACTGTTGAGGTTTATTTATAACAAACACAGCGAGAAAGAGGAGCCGAGAATGTTGTAAGTGGGTCAGTTACAGAGTTACACTTACAGAGGCAGTGATATTTACTTTTGTTCGACGACACAAGATCCTGTTTCTCTCAGAATCAAAGCTTCAAACAGAAATGTCGGATTTTCTACCTCGTTTGTTGGACTCAATACTTGATTAGTTTTGATCACAGGAAAGGTTTGAATCGTTTCTATCTGTAGGTTCATGATTATTGTTTGTGATCTTGACATGTTCACAGAATTCTATTCATGCATCAAATAAACATTTCTGAACCTCAAAGGTGTGAAACCATCTCACACGTGCAGTCGCTCAGGAACACCAGGCACCAGAACATTCCTTCATGAGACTCACAGTACAAGTCAACGTGATATACTTGTTCAGTAGTCGTCGACCATCATGCACCGACTGAGAGTCACAGGCGGCTCAAAGTGTCAGTCGCCACCTCAGGTCTGATGACCTCAGACTCACCCTCTGGAGCTTCATGTCTGAGTGTCGAGTCCTGCAGGTTTACACTGATGGTCCTCGACATAGAAGGCCATAAAAGGACTGTCTTGCCTTTTAGCGCAGCACGACTCACGATGGAAGGTCGACCAGCGTCTGTGAGCAGCTGTAAGAACCTGTGACGACCCTTGACCCTCTTGAGTCTTCACTGCCGCGGGCAGCACTGACTTCTTCGACACCTCAATATACACTTTAATGAAAGCTCAAAATTCGGGAAAGTAATGATCGGAAAGAAGTCAACACCTGTCAGAGGTGAAGTATTGCGATCAGCAGGCCGCTTAAAAAACACATTTTTGTCACATCCGCCTCAACAGCTGCATGGCTGAGACGAGCAGGATTCTACCGGCTCGCTCTCCAGCTGTGGCTTCATCCTCCAGCTGTGGCTTCATCCTCCAGCTGTGGCTTCATCCTCCAGCTGTGGCTTCATCCTCCACCTGTGGCTTCATCCTCCACCTGTGGCTTCATCCTCCACCTGTGGCTTCATCCTCCACCTGTGGCTTCATCCTCCAGCTGTGGCTTCATCCTCCAGCTGTGGCTTCATCCTCCACCTGTGGCTTCATCCTCCATCTGTGGCTTCATCCTCCACCTGTGGCTTCATCCTCCACCTGTGGCTTCATCCTCCACCTGTGGCTTCATCCTCCACCTGTGGCTTCATCCTCCACCTGTGGCTTCATCCTCCAGCTGTGGCTTCATCCTCCACCTGTGGCTTCATCCTCCACCTGTGGCTTCATCCTCCACCTGTGGCTGCATCCTCCACCTGTGGCTTCATCCTCCACCTGTGGCTTCATCCTCCACCTGTGGCTTCATCCTCCAGCTGTGGCTTCATCCTCCACCTGTGGCTTCATCCTCCACCTGTGGCTTCATCCTCCACCTGTGGCTGCATCCTCCACCTGTGGCTTCATCCTCCAGCTGTGGCTTCATCCTCCAGCTGTGGCTTCATCCTCCACCTGTGGCTTCATCCTCCACCTGTGGCTTCATCCTCCACCTGTGGCTTCATCCTCCAGCTGGTCCACCTGTGGCTTCATCCTCCACCTGTGGCTTCATCCTCCAGCTGTGGCTTCATCCTCCAGCTGTGGCTTCATCCTCCAGCTGTGGCTTCATCCTCCACCTGTGGCTTCATCCTCCAGCTGTGGCTTCATCCTCCAGCTGTGGCTTCATCCTCCACCTGTGGCTTCATCCTCCACCTGTGGCTTCATCCTCCACCTGTGGCTTCATCCTCCACCTGTGGCTTCATCCTCCACCTGTGGCTGCATCCTCCACCTGTGGCTTCATCCTCCACCTGTGGCTTCATCCTCCACCTGTGGCTTCATCCTCCAGCTGTGGCTTCATCCTCCACCTGTGGCTTCATCCTCCAGCTGGTCCACATGTGGCTTCATCCTCCACCTGTGGCTTCATCCTCCAGCTGTGGCTTCATCCTCCAGCTGTGGCTTCATCCTCCAGCTGTGGCTTCATCCTCCAGCTGTGGCTTCATCCTCCACCTGTGGCTTCATCCTCCAGCTGTGGCTTCATCCTCCACCTGTGGCTTCATCCTCCACCTGTGGCTTCATCCTCCAGCTGTGGCTTCATCCTCCAGCTGTGGCTTCATCCTCCACCTGTGGCTTCATCCTCCAGCTGTGGCTTCATCCTCCACCTGTGGCTTCATCCTCCACCTGTGGCTTCATCCTCCAGCTGTGGCTTCATCCTCCACCTGTGGCTTCATCCTCCAGCTGTGGCTTCATCCTCCACCTGTGGCTTCATCCTCCAGCTGTTGCTTCATCCTCCACCTGTGGCTTCATCCTCCACCTGTGGCTTCATCCTCCAGCTGTGGCTTCATCCTCCAGCTGTGGCTTCATCCTCCACCTGTGGCTTCATCCTCCAGCTGTGGCTTCATCCTCCACCTGTGGCTTCATCCTCCAGCTGTGGCTTCATCCTCCACCTGTGGCTTCATCCTCCAGCTGGTCCACCTGTGGCTTCATCCTCCACCTGTGGCTTCATCCTCCAGCTGTGGCTTCATCCTCCAGCTGTGGCTTCATCCTCCAGCTGTGGCTTCATCCTCCAGCTGTGGCTTCATCCTCCACCTGTGGCTTCATCCTCCACCTGTGGCTTCATCCTCCACCTGTGGCTTCATCCTCCACCTGTGGCTTCATCCTCCACCTGTGGCTTCATCCTCCACCTGTGGCTTCATCCTCCAGCTGTGGCTTCATCCTCCACCTGTGGCTTCATCCTCCACCTGTGGCTTCATCATCCAGCTGTGGCTTCATCCTCCACCTGTGGCTTCATCCTCCACCAGTGGCTTCATCCTCCACCTGTGGCTTCATCCTCCAGCTGTGGCTTCATCCTCCACCTGTGGCTTCATCCTCCACCTGTGGCTTCATCCTCCACCTGTGGCTTCATCCTCCACCTGTGGCTTCATCCTCCAGCTGTGGCTTCATCCTCCACCTGTGGCTTCATCCTCCACCTGTGGCTTCATCCTCCAGCTGTGGCTTCATCCTCCACCTGTGGCTTCATCCTCCAGCTGTGGCTTCATCCTCCACCTGTGGCTTCATCCTCCAGCTGTTGCTTCATCCTCCACCTGTGGCTTCATCCTCCACCTGTGGCTTCATCCTCCAGCTGTGGCTTCATCCTCCAGCTGTGGCTTCATCCTCCACCTGTGGCTTCATCCTCCAGCTGTGGCTTCATCCTCCAGCTGTGGCTTCATCCTCCACCTGTGGCTTCATCCTCCACCTGTGGCTTCATCCTCCAGCTGTGGCTTCATCCTCCACCTGTGGCTTCATCCTCCAGCTGTGGCTTCATCCTCCACCTGTGGCTTCATCCTCCACCAGTGGCTTCATCCTCCACCTGTGGCTTCATCCTCCACCTGTGGCTTCATCCTCCACCTGTGGCTTCATCCTCCACCTGTGGCTTCATCCTCCACCTGTGGCTTCATCCTCCACCTGTGGCTTCATCCTCCAGCTGTGGCTTCATCCTCCACCTGTGGCTTCATCCTCCACCTGTGGCTTCATCCTCCACCTGTGGCTTCATCCTCCACCTGTGGCTTCATCCTCCAGCTGTGGCTTCATCCTCCACCTGTGGCTTCATCCTCCACCTGTGGCTTCATCCTCCAGCTGTGGCTTCATCCTCCACCTGTGGCTTCATCCTCCACCAGTGGCTTCATCCTCCACCTGTGGCTTCATCCTCCAGCTGTGGCTTCATCCTCCACCTGTGGCTTCATCCTCCAGCTGTGGCTTCATCCTCCAGCTGTGGCTTCATCCTCCATCTGTGGCTTCATCCTCCACCTGTGGCTTCATCCTCCACCTGTGGCTTCATCCTCCAGCTGTGGCTTCATCCTCCACCTGTGGCTTCATCCTCCAGCTGTGGCTTCATCCTCCAGCTGTGGCTTCATCCTCCACCTGTGGCTTCATCCTCCACCTGTGGCTGCATCCTCCACCTGTGGCTTCATCCTCCACCTGTGGCTTCATCCTCCACCTGTGGCTTCATCCTCCACCTGTGGCTTCATCCTCCACCTGTGGCTTCATCCTCCAGCTGTGGCTTCATCCTCCACCTGTGGCTGCATCCTCCACCTGTGGCTTCATCCTCCACCTGTGGCTTCATCCTCCACCTGTGGCTTCATCCTCCACCTGTGGCTTCATCCTCCACCTGTGGCTTCATCCTCCAGCTGTGGCTTCATCCTCCAGCTGTGGCTGCATCCTCCACCTGTGGCTTCATCCTCCACCTGTGGCTTCATCCTCCACCTGTGGCTTCATCCTCCACCTGTGGCTTCATCCTCCACCTGTGGCTTCATCCTCCACCTGTGGCTTCATCCTCCAGCTGTGGCTTCATCCTCCACCTGTGGCTTCATCCTCCACCTGTGGCTTCATCCTCCACCTGTGGCTGCATCCTCCACCTGTGGCTTCATCCTCCAGCTGTGGCTTCATCCTCCAGCTGTGGCTTCATCCTCCACCTGTGGCTTCATCCTCCACCTGTGGCTTCATCCTCCAGCTGGTCCACCTGTGGCTTCATCCTCCACCTGTGGCTTCATCCTCCAGCTGTGGCTTCATCCTCCAGCTGTGGCTTCATCCTCCAGCTGTGGCTTCATCCTCCACCTGTGGCTTCATCCTCCAGCTGTGGCTTCATCCTCCAGCTGTGGCTTCATCCTCCACCTGTGGCTTCATCCTCCACCTGTGGCTTCATCCTCCACCTGTGGCTTCATCCTCCACCTGTGGCTTCATCCTCCACCTGTGGCTGCATCCTCCACCTGTGGCTTCATCCTCCACCTGTGGCTTCATCCTCCACCTGTGGCTTCATCCTCCAGCTGTGGCTTCATCCTCCACCTGTGGCTTCATCCTCCAGCTGGTCCACATGTGGCTTCATCCTCCACCTGTGGCTTCATCCTCCAGCTGTGGCTTCATCCTCCAGCTGTGGCTTCATCCTCCACCTGTGGCTTCATCCTCCAGCTGTGGCTTCATCCTCCAGCTGTAGCTTCATCCTCCACCTGTGGCTGCATCCTCCAGCTGTGGCTTCATCCTCCAGCTGTGGCTTCATCCTCCAGCTGTGGCTTCATCCTCCAGCTGTGGCTTCATCCTCCACCTGTGGCTTCATCCTCCACCTGTGGCTTCATCCTCCACCTGTGGCTTCATCCTCCAGCTGTGGCTGCATCCTCCACCTGTGGCTTCATCCTCCACCTGTGGCTTCATCCTCCACCTGTGGCTTCATCCTCCACCTGTGGCTTCATCCTCCAGCTGTGGCTTCATCCTCCACCTGTGGCTTCATCCTCCAGCTGTGGCTTCATCCTCCACCTGTGGCTTCATCCTCCAGCTGTGGCTTCATCCTCCACCTGTGGCTTCATCCTCCAGCTGTTGCTTCATCCTCCACCTGTGGCTTCATCCTCCACCTGTGGCTTCATCCTCCAGCTGTGGCTTCATCCTCCAGCTGTGGCTTCATCCTCCACCTGTGGCTTCATCCTCCAGCTGTGGCTTCATCCTCCACCTGTGGCTTCATCCTCCAGCTGTGGCTTCATCCTCCACCTGTGGCTTCATCCTCCAGCTGGTCCACCTGTGGCTTCATCCTCCACCTGTGGCTTCATCCTCCAGCTGTGGCTTCATCCTCCAGCTGTGGCTTCATCCTCCACCTGTGGCTTCATCCTCCAGCTGTGGCTTCATCCTCCAGCTGTGGCTTCATCCTCCAGCTGTGGCTTCATCCTCCACCTGTGGCTTCATCCTCCACCTGTGGCTTCATCCTCCAGCTGTGGCTTCATCCTCCACCTGTGGCTTCATCC